>NW_022691287.1:47173-63083 GCF_011630105.1 Anneissia japonica
TATATATATATATGTATATATATATATATATATCATATATATATATATGAAAATATATATATATGTATATAATAATAAAGATAGCCGTTAACACAGTTAAATTTACCCTTCTGTATTTAACTTTCTTTGAATATATACATACATACATACATACATATATATATATATATATATATATATATATATATATATTCTTTAATACAAGTTAGTCGTATGAGAGAAGTATCTGATAGTGAGATATGCCCCTTTATCGTATATGACTCTGTGGATGACCTACTGATACGACATCGATATAGTCCGATATAGTAAGTGGCTACACGTTCGAGAAATTTTTCATACAATTGAAAAAGGAACTTTCATTGGTAGCCATCTTGAAATCCAATATGGCGGCCTTCTAACATAATTTCCTAATAATGTGTGATTGACTGTGTTACCTTACTTTAGATATGATGATAATGACAAAAATAACAATATTTTGGCAGCCATCTTGAAATCAAATATGGCGGTAATCTGACATAATTTCTGATGATTGCATAATACTCCCTGATATTGAAAACATAGGTAAAAGCCTTTGAATGACAGTGCTAGGTGCTGTAAATATGAAGATTATTGATAAAAATCCAATATTTTGGCGGCCACTTTGAATTTCAAGATGGCGGCCACTAAGCGGCTTATATTTTGGGGTCTATTTTTTTTAATGATCCTTAGGTGTCATAGCATCACTGTGGGAAGTTTTATACTTTCTTCCAAAAGTGCACAATTTTTCTCCTTAGCCGCTCTACTAGTATACATTCTGAATGATTCATCGATTCATGACATTAAGGCTGGTTTGACCTTATAGGCCCATCGCTTGGGCTGGGCCTACCGCGCGACTCGCATTTGCCCTTTCGGACTGGCTTGGACCCCACGTCGACCGACCAAAACGTTATTTTGATTGCCATTTCCTAATATTGTAGTCTAAAAGCACAATTTTGGGCCATCGTAGGCCATGAGAGAACTCCCACTAGAAATGTTTATTGAGGGACCCTGATCGGGACTCTAGTTGGCGCCATTCAGATCGCGCTGTCGGACATTCACATTCTGGAGCCACCACTGGCCACAACCAGCGCTGACTGAGGAAATCGTTGTTGATTTATAGGTAGGTAGGTAGGTAGCCCAACCGTTCAGCTTAAATACTGTCACCAAGTCATTTCGTTGCGATTTCTGTTTGAATATATAAGATACTAGACAAACTGAACTTGCAGGATTGTGGATTAAAACGTTTCTTTTGACTAAAAAGATGACCAATGTTTGGGGGCCAGAAAAACATTGTCTTTATGATTCCGGAGGCCCGTGTTAACGCGACGAAGCTATGGTCACTATGTACAAGCTATTCAAAATGTTCACGCTTTCCATCTGTTTCTTCACTCCATTATATGGGTAAAAATTACGGCGCTAAATGCACTTTCGCACCTAATGACTCGGACATTCTGGCAATTTCTTACTGATTGCAAAATGGCAGCCGCTCGTCGTGCTAGCGAACAGAGATTCGCTGTACTTACTTGTGGGCTTATTTGTTGAAAAGGTACTTTGTGAGTGGTTAAATCGTGTGAACCCGTGAGAGGAACATTGAGGTAAAAACTTTAGGAATTAAAAGTTTTGTCAATTTCTTAATGATTGCAAAATGGCAGCCGCTCGTCGCTAGCGAACAGAGATTCGCTGTACTTATTTGTGGGCTTATTTGTTGAAAAAGGTACTTTGTGAGTGGTTAAATCAGGTGAAAATGTTTGTTAATTATATAATGACTGTGAGAAGAACGTTGAGGTAAAAAAATTAAGAATTAAAAGTTAGGTGCGGAAGTGCATTAGCGCCCTTTGAACACCTAACCCTAACACTAAACCTAGCTGCCTAACACTAATCCTTAGGCTAGTGTGCAAAAGTGCACATAGCCGTAATTACTGGAGTTATTTTATGAACATTTAGTAAAGCTTTTCGATAGGTTAAGTGAGATGATTAAAAACACTCAACATTTAGTCGAGCGGAGGCTTATTGCGTGGAAAAATTACCACCTACCGGTACCGTACGTTTTGATATTATACTCTTTAGCTTTGGTGACTAATTCGATCTGTTCATTGCAATATAAGCGATTGCGCTTTGGTGGCATCAGACTTTACGCGGGTAAATAATGCCGTGACATAAGACAGTTGCCTTAGGATGTTATTGAAAGATAACGTGATCTGACAAGATAACCTACAACGCATCCATATCCATAAAGTGATACATTGTGTATCACTATAAAGTGCATTGGAACATTGCAATGGGTATTTAAAACATTCATTCTTTTTTAACGTGATGAAACACCATGCAATATCATCGTAAGAAATCCATGCTTCAATTAATGTTTTGTTAATTGTTAACAATTTGTAGTATTATGGTACATTATTGTTGTGGTTGTTTTTTTTTTTAAATTATAATTTCACAGGAGGCCTAAATGTGGAACAACACAATGATTACCGTCAAAATGTGATCATAACGACTTATTGATCCCAAAAAGGTTTGAAAAAAAAAAGTAATTATACTGGAGTAGAACATTAATAGAATTAAATGAGAATGATGCTGCTGCCATTAATTTTGTTTACACCCATTTTGGGGTGGGGGAGGGTTTATTCGAGGAGAAATAAACGCTCTGACGTGTTTATTCGAGGGAGGCGTTTATTCCAAATGAGGCTTTGGAGGGCGCGTTTATTCGAAGGGGCGTTTATTAAAAGCTGGTAGTTGATTCGAATATAGTTAAATTAATCTTGCTATGTAGTTAAAATTTATCCTATAATGTAAAGTTCTAAAAAGTGTTAAAGTTATATTTAAATTACAGTTTTTTTGTCAGGAATATACAGTAGTGGAGAATATACAAGCTTTACCAGAAAAGAGAAACCGATAAAAGAGATGCAGTTCGAAAAAACGATCAATATTTTCCACAAATTTAACGCAATCAAATACACCGTGCCAAAGACATGATTAGCGTAGGCTCTCGTGGCACCACGATTTGATTCATTTAACAATGGGGCGGATAATAGTAATTTAGTGATATGGGCGTCGTTTAATGAGTGCTATATAGATCAATCCACTAAATCAAATATGATGATGGAATCAAGATGCTAGGTTATTGCTTTTTATTATACAGTAGCAGCAACAATAATAATTAGTAGAAGTAGTAGTAGGCCTGTAGTAGTAGTAGCAGTAGCAGCAGCAGTAGTACAGTTCGCTCTCTAATTTGAGACCACCTTTGGGACCTAAAAATATGGGGTGGCCTCTGAGATCGGTCTCCAATTAGGGGGTTACATTCGTGTTAAAATATTGAAGGTTGTTGGTTGGTAATTAGAAGAATCTCGGAAATACCGGGTGAACTCTACTAGTAATAGTAGCAGTATAACAGCAGCAGCGTCAGCAGCGTCATCAACATCGAAAGTTAGCAGTAGCAGCAGGTAGCAGTCAGTGCCGTTATCATAAGTATTAGTATTATTCCAGTTAGTTAAACATCGCGTGCACACTCGATTATCTCTTCAAGTTAATGAACATGTTTAATATGAATGGCATGCTCGTGATTCTCATAATTTGTTGAATTAACAGGTATTTGATTCTTGTTTAGGTAATTGTGATTTATTTTCAAAATAGTTGATGATTAAATCATTTACCTTGTATACTTTATATATCTGTTGGTACTATTGTTGGTTTAGGGGCTGTTTCGTTTTAAAACAAAAGAAACTACCGACATAAGCAGTTGTCAAGTTACAGTAAACTAATATTCGAAAAGAAATGTTTTGATAACCAACCAACTTCTGTCTGTCAATCAATCGATTGACATGACGACATTGGTCCTGATGGATGAAAGTTACCATTAAAACCAAAAATATAATTTAAGATTACTGCAAAAGTTTGCAGATGATACAGCTTTCTTAGGTGAATTGATAATGACGATGAGCCTGCTTACCATATGCAGGTTGATAACGTCTTGCAATGGTGTCACAAAAATGATCTTGTTCTCAATGTGTCAAAAACTAAGGAGATGCATGTTGATTTTGGGAAACAAAAGAATGCCAAGAGACCTTATAATAATTTCAGGTACTGAAGTTGATATTGTAAATCGTTATAAATTTCTTGGTATACATACCGTATGTCTGAAAACCTTAAGTTTTTCTTGCACAGACTTAGGTCATTCTGGATCGGTCCTTCTGTAATGTGCAAGTTTTACAGATCTGTGATTGAGCGTGTCCTTACACTATAGTTTTTAGTATGGTTCAATGGAAGGTCGAAGAAGGATAAAGATCGACTGGAACGAGTGGTAAATCGTGCTTCCCGTACAATTGGGTCTAATAAATCATCAATAGAAAGTTTATTCAATTGACGTTTTCTAACAAAAATCACAATCACTCATTAATGATCAATTTCACCCCTGAAATACGCATTTCAACATAATGAGATGCGTATGTCACTTTCTCACTTTTCTCACTTGCTTTGCATGAGCCAACTCAATTTCACTGTATTCATTATTTTATACAATGAAAATGAATATAAGTTATGCAGTTACCCCGAGTCGGAGTGTCTGCGCCCGCCGCCAGAACTCCGATTTTTAAGGTTTTGCGTACTGCACGCGAAAACTCTTGGAGTTTTCAAACTTTTATTTAAACCTCCGATTTCTAAACAAGCTCTCTTTATATAGAGAGTGCAAACTTTTAATCAACTCTCCGATTTCGGAGGTTTTGCGTACTATACGCGAAAACTCCAAAATCGGAGTTCTCAAACTTTTATTCAAACCTCCGATTTCGGAGTTTATGCGTACTATTAATTAAACAAGCTCTCTCTATATAGAGGGAGAGCAAAACATTCAATCAATCCTATACGCGAAAATTCCAAAATCGGAGTTTTCAAAACTTTCAATCAAACCTCCGATTTCCGAATTGATTAAAAGATTTGCTCTCTCTATATATATAGAGCTTGTCGGATCGGAGTTTTGGCTGCGGACACAGACACTCCAAAAATAGAGTAAATAAATATATGTAAATATTGAATATTGACTAAAGTAACATAAATTAATTAATTTGTCACTTAAATTATTTTTTTCTGTCTTTAAAATTTATCCTATAATGTAAAGGTCTAAAAAGTGTAAGAGTTAAAGTACAGTTTCTTTTGTCAGGAATATGGTGGAGAATGCACGAGCTATACCAGAGAAAGGAGAAACAGATAAACGAAAATAATATGACGTAGCCTACCGCACCCAACACAACTTAATTACGTTTGTTACCATTAAAATATAATATGTAAATGTAACAATATATAAATATAACTAAGCCTATATGAACGACTGCATTGTAGATATAATAAAATGTACAATGAATCTAAAGTATATAATACCTAAAAGTAAAGTAAATACATTTTTCATACAGTATCAAACTTAAAACCAAAAAATGCTCCATTATTGCTATATTGTATTATAGATTTCATTATAGATTCAAGGTAGAGGCATGGGCTTCTCAGGAATTATAGAATTCTAGGAACAATTAATTTAAATGGTATTATTTGAATTGAGTTGCTGCCGAATGTTCCACAAGGGTTAATGTTGATAAGTAGGCCTAGGTAAGTAATTTAAATTGCACCAATATAAGCAGTTGAGGGCAGTATATTAGAGGAAATAGAGCTAAAAAAGATCTATTTCAATCAGTCAGTTGAGTGTCTAGGAACAATTAGTTTTAATGTTTTATTTAAATTGAGTCTAGTTGTAACAATTATGTTCCACAAGGGTTAAAGGTTAGACCTAAGTAAGTAATTTAAATTGCACCAATATTCGTCAAATGCTATTTACATTTTACAACAACGGAGATGTACGTCCAAGGTGACAATGGTGTACAAAATCTTTAACGGTTTGTGGATATCCCACATACTAATCTTGTGCAAGCCGCGTCAGTCACCAGAGGCCACAGTCATTCAGGGTTCCTAAATTAAGAACCAACATGTTTAAAGTTATGCTCTTGCCAGACTCCATCCGTCTGTGGAACTCACTACTCAAAGATGCTGTGGAGTCAACACCAATTGTCAGAAGTTGACCTTTGCTCGAAGATATTAGAATTACAGTTCAGAATATAAACTTTTTTTTAAATGTAAAAATTGAAAACAAATAAAAAAAAATACGCTTGAATAATTACCAAAAGATTGGTAAATATGGAACGTATGATTAAAGAAGTGAGGAAGCTCAGCTGCAGCAATTATGACCACCCCACATGTGCGACTATACTCAAAAGAGAGGTTGTGCATAGTAAAGGAAGGTTTTGAAACCAATTTGAATAATAGGCATATCACTAATATTTTCTCTAATAACTGTCTGTAATTAATAAGGTAATGAAATATCTTTAATTCAACTAATAACTTTTCCGATCAATTTCTGGTTGGTAGTTAATAACTTATTTGATGCTATTAAATTAAAGCTCTTCAACATTTTAATTGAATTTTTTAGGTTTTCCGTTTTTTGGCAGACAGTGTACCTTGAAATATTGATTAAATATATGAAATATTGATTAAATATAAGAATCTAGAATGATATCCTGAATGGTTAGGTTGTATAGTAGGCCTATGTATGTAAGTGCTATATGGATATCAACATAATTATTTACTCTCAAGGTGTTTCCATTATGACACTAATTTTTATTCGCTTTTGAAATTACGGAGATTCTTCGTCTTGAATTCTTCAATTAAATTTCAAAGTTGAACAGATTCATAAGGAATGTAATAAATAAAGGTAAAGGTAAGATGCCTTTAAGCACTTCATCGGGAAACCCTCGTCTGAAGTCATTTGCAAACGTGCTTCGGGGCATAGAACTGATGAAACCTTCATTAGTCATTCCTATCGCGTTTAAATATATAATTACAATAAGATTATGACTAACAAAACAGCAAATACGAGCAATAAAGACAATACGAGCAATAAAGACACGAGAGTGTAACAGTTGTAAACTCTCTACCTAGTTTACAATCAATTATGAAACTCTATTTGGACATGATACAAACATACCTAGGACTATGAAGTTCGATGAGAACAGAATAATCAGCAAGTGATGAAGTATCCATCGCTTCTTCCTCACTCACTTTTTGAGTCCGCCCAAGGCGCTGACCCCAGAGCCTCACTGCTGTTCTTTTTCTTGTTACCAAAACTTTAAAAGCGTCCAGCTTCGCCAGTTTTTGAACGGACGTGCAGGAAATTTTGTACTCATAAACTAGAGGTGATTTTTAAGTTGGACCCCAGGGTTTCCCCTACACCTACAAAACAAAACAGGGTACATTGCTGCGATTAACACTAATAGGGCACGTCTTATGGTTGGTGCGGTCGGTTAAGGATGTGTTTTAAAGAACTTTAAAAAGCCTGTTTTCCACTAGGCGAATTTATTCGTGAGAATCGAAGGCGTCGACGGTTCGGTTCCTGAGCTCTGATTGGTTGTGCACTTTTGTCGCTTCGCTAAAAATATAAACAGTTCGAACTACTGATTTTGCTGAAGCGATAACTCCGACAGAAATATGAATACGCATGCGCATGAACCGACGCTTTCGACTCACTCGAATAAATTCGCAAGTGGAAAACAGGCTTTAGGTTGTGTGAGTTCCAATCGCGTCTTGGTATTTATTTTTTTATTTTTTTATTTTTTCAATTTTAAGATTTTTTTTATTTTTTTATTTCAGGTATTTTAATTTTGAACATTCTAAATAATAATTTTTTTGTACAAATGAAATATCCTAATTATTTAAAAATTTCTATTTTATTAGCTCTTCCAAAAAACCAAATATAGTAACTTGCGCCTGTATCGTATTTAAGCGTGAGGAACGCGCGGACCGGTGAGCGGCCGCTCTTGTTTGTACGGCCCAGACTCACCCCTAATACACAGTATGGGTAGGTGTTAAGCTTTGTATAGTAACGTGTGAGATTATAGGGGTCTAGTTGGGTAAAACGTCTGCATATAGCAGAATGCCTAAGTCTGGGTCACTGTCGTCCGGTTCGTGTCCCGGTTTGGGTGACCCATCTCTTATCAACACCATCGCCAAAATCTGTATATTCAAATCTTCTTTTGAGTCCATCCTATTTTGGGGATGGATTCGGATTATCTCATATAAAAATCACATCACCAGTAAAATCTTGTTGGTATGTTTCCTCGTCCTACCACTACTATTATACACCGACTTGGTTTTGCAGGGCATGTCAGAATTAATGAAACCAGCCTCAAGAGTCCTTCTCTTGAAACCCGAAGAGGAAATGAAGTAGGAAGATCTCAATCGACGACTCTGCCTAAAATATGTTTGAAGGATACAGTCTCGAACGAGACCAACAGACCATGCTTGACATTAAAAACATAGCGAAATTTTATCATAGCACTCACAGATACGGAGTAACTTCGTTTGATGCAAAAAGATAAGGATTATTATTAGACTATTTTACTAATAATAGGGCCTACTCTCATCATTATTACAGTATTGTAATAAATTTGGTAAAATAAAACCAAAACAGAAATGCTTTAGTTTAGAAACCCATAGAATATCATACGGTAACTAATCATTATATTGTTCAACCATAGAACCAAATCTTCGGGGAAAATAGTGACTAAAGCTGACTTCTAAATCATTTTGCTTGCAGTAAGACTTAGAAAGTTAAAAATACTGACAACAATTGAACAATAAATCACCCTACTTACAGTGAAGTAGGTCTGAAATGTATTCATAAGTATGTTAATACATTTTTAGTCTGATAACTAGACGATACCAGAAAATTTGCATTATTTATTTTTATTGCTTAAAAAATGTGTTTTCAAGCGATTTTTGTAGTGGATTGTGCCATAACACCAAGGGTGGTATAGTACCGTATTGTAAATATTGCCATTCTTATTAAGATACATATTCTCTTTTATCTATGGGCAGTCTCCTGTAAGCAAAAAATCCCAATTTCAGCACTTTCATTATATACTAATGAACAAAACGAAACCATTCGTTTTCCCCACACGGAGCGTTAAATGATACAGATCACCATTTATCTTCCAAATGCAACGAAACGAAGGTGAAGTGTTTTGGAAGCATGGAACATGTAGTATTAGTTGGATACGGGATGGGAGCAATAATAATCGGAAACAGTCGCTGATGGAATGGGGAAAGCAATGTCGTTGCGTGTTACAAGTAGTAACAAGCAATCTGTAGTGCTGTAGTAGTGGTGGTGGTGGTGCACCTATCTCTGCCTAGTGGTTATTGCTCCCGGACGAAAAGATAATTTCTTTTATTCTTCCTGGACGGCGGCTCTACCACAATAAACATATTTATTTAACTAACAACCATAACGAATAAATCTTCAGACGCACATTTTACAGTCAAAAGTTAAATAATTATATAAATGTAATACGATTACTAATTTACTGTACCATAAGCCTACTTTAAAGACACAATTTGAAGAATGCAGATGAAAGTTTAAAATTCAATGAAGTGCCGGAGTACTAGGTAACTAAACTCTATCTATCTTCCGATAAGTAACAGGCCTCTTTGATGTGAGAATCAACGTAATTGTAGAGGCGTGGACTAGCTCATATAGTAACATTCTTCTCCACTAAGGGTCCCTTCGTGTCTGAGCTACCGGTAAACCGGCACCAGCGCTCTGCTCTGTTCTGTCAACAACAAGAATAAACATTCTAGAATTGTACAGAAAATATTAAGAACAATATTAAAAATGGGATATACTTAGCCTATAAAATAGATTTTGTTTTTTATTCAATTCACTTTGTATTGTTAAAAATGCTTTTTATTCAGGGACTGTCATTCCTGATATTAAAAACGTCTTCGATCTCGTGAACGTAGAGCTTCATCATCAATTGTTGCTGGTAACGTCTCTTTTTTCATGGTGCTGTTAGCAATGGTTACCGGTAGCTTATCTGACTTATTTTAGTTACATATCAAATCTTGCCTACGAGCTTCTCTAAATTCTTTATTGGTGACGTCATCAATTGTTGCTGGTGGCATCTGTTGCTTCATCAATTGTGGTTACCGGTAGCTTTTCTAACTTCTTTATTGCGTTATCAATTGTCGCTCATAACTTCTATGACTTTTTTACTCCGTCGCCATCAATGATTGTTGGTTGACTAGGAATAAAATTGTCCATGTGAAATACACCGAAGTCCGATGATCAGCGGCGTAACGATGGGGCCGGGAGCCCTGTGGCTAATAATTTTAGCATTTCATTACCAATCCCGTCTGCTACAGCAGATTTACCATTTTTTAGATTGCTTAGAGCTTTAAATACCTCATTCGATGAAATTTTGGAATCTAATATAGTACTAAACTTATTACCGAAATCATAATTATTAATAGAAATTTCAAAGTTAAAATTAACATGGCAAGTATACTTGTTCATTAAACCACTAAAAGGACATAACCACTGTTTAGGGGGTGATATTTGGGCTCAGATTTTTCAACAGAATTCAGTTCATTATACAAATTCCAGAAAGCTTTGGGATTATTCGCTTCCAGGTTTTCAAGTCTGCTGAAAATATTTTTCCTGAAATCAACATTTTTTTTTAATTAATAAATTTGAAGTACTGCTTTTTAATTTACGGTAGGAATATACCAATTTCAGGTTGTCCTTATTAGATCTGTGTCTAGCCAACCCATTTAGCTCTGTCGACGTACTTTACATTCTTTATCAAACCATTTTTTTTATCATACTTAGATTTACTTTTATTATTATTCAGATTATATTTACTGTGTTTGGTATTATGGTTATTAATTTTAACAATACCGGCTAATTTACCGACTTCGGTAATAGTCTTATACCAATTCTCAACAAAATTGTCAACAGAGCTTGAGGAGGCGAACTCGGAATTACAAAGTTTGGTGAATATATTTTTTGAGTTAGGATGGTTAATAGCGTTATTCTATAATGATGCAGCATTGTCAGGCCAAATAAATTTACACGGTAAATTGTTGAGAGTATTGTCATCACAACTTTCAACCGGCTTGAATTTACATGTTTTAATATGCCACGAAATCATACAGTGAATACCGTAGGTAATGGATTTAAGTTATGAACTTTAAACATGGGTGTGCTCTTAAAAAGTCAATGGAGCACATCATAATAATTAATAGTACTTTTAGTACCTTTATGGCTATAGCAAGTATAGTTGCCTTGTTAGTCAACATTCTACCATTCATAATTCTCATGTTACTGTTTCTACACAAGTTTAGTAACATTTTACCATAATCATCAGTAGGTTTGTTATACATGTTATTACGACTAATCAACGCTGTATTTAAATTCATATCACCTGCAATAATACGTCACTTGAGAATTTAGTAACACCGGATTAAATTAAATCAAATATATTTTCTCTTTTTTCTTTGGTTTTCGTTGCTGCTCTGGTGGAATGGTGGTATGCAGTACCTTATTGTGACGTGGTGTAGTATTATTTGGTCTTATGTAAGATTTCAATACATCAGCATTTAGTTCAAGGTTGATGTCAGAGTAGTATACTAACTTCTTGTTTAATTCAATGGTAATTTTGAGGGTATGTTTTTCTAATATTTTTCATTAAATCTTATTGATTTCTTTATTCGCAGTATTTCGATGACTGCAGCTAGTTATTATCACGGTACAGGCTTATACAAAATCTGTATTTGAACTGAAGACCAGATAGGCCTCTATATATGGAATATAACTTCCATTGTTAATGGAGCTGCGCCTTTTGCACTATTGGTGCTTTTTGTAGTCTTTAGTGATATTGGTCATCACCACCTCCACCATCATCATTGATATCATCATCTTCATCCTTATTATTAATACTTATTATTATTGTTGCTGTTGTTACTGCTGTTAATTATATGGAAGTATCATCATTATTATTATTGAAATATTATTATTCATATGGATGTATATTGTATTTGATAACTATGAATATTATATTTGATTACCATGAATTCTAAATTCTTGAAACTGGTTTTACAGAGCAGAAACTGATATCCAGGTTTTTAAAAATAGTTAAGACGAGAAGACATTTCGTCTCGGATAATGCTACACTCTTGTTTCTGCTGCTCAATAACTTTGTAATAAGTCGTTGTTGATCTAAGCAATACCCCCAATTATTCATGTTTCTGTCATGATTCGATTCATTGACTTAGCTTTTGTTTTCGTCCCAATACATCTGACTAAATGCATACATGCGTTGCGTATTGTTCCATATCATATTTGTCAGTCTGCTGTATCGATTTTTTGTACTGATTATTAGATATTGATAGAGGGCGTGCTCTCTCTTATCTTAATGTCGATTCAGCAATCAAGATATGAGAACATTCAATTAAATTGCCATAAAAGACCGCATGGCCAATTAAAAGCCACAGTAGGCCTATATACATAATACACTTTATATTTTTGTTTATGTGGTAGAAATGTGCTCAAAATACAAATCGGAGATGAAATGAAAAGCTTTAAATTGAACAGGGAGGAATTAGTTTAATAAACTAATTNNNNACTCGAAGGTCGTGGGTTCGATTCTCACCTAAATCATTAGCAGTTACTTTTGAGTGTACTGAGTATTCAATGCATTAATGCGCCAAGTTTAAGAAAAGCAACGTCGTCATATTAAAATAAAAAAAATCCATATACTGTTTTATGTGTATCAGCACATGTTTATTTGATGGGCAGTGAAAGCTCTGCTAAAAATTAAACCAAATGAAGGTTGACAAATATATTTTCTCTGGCAGTGATCCGTGACGTTCGCTCTTGCCATCACTTATACGTCCGTCACTCATTCAGTTTATTCCCAGATATATTAGCATTAGTTGCATCTTATGGGAATTTAAATGTGTCGGGAAAACACTTTCTAAAGCTGAGAAAATAATTTTCGACAAGGATGAAGTTTTTCTTAAATGAGAGATGAGCTTGGTTATGTGTGAATAATGCTGAATTCAAATTGCGGTTAATAGCCGGTGTTTTTACGTTGGTGTTTGTCATGACTGAATGCGTTAAAGAAAGTCTTCCTGAATTTTCCACTTAACTTGTTTCTCTCTTCGAGATTTTGTTTGTTAAATTCGCATGAAAGTAATATTTAAAATAAAGGAAAAAAAACGCGTTCAGTTTTCAAAGCACATTTTCCTGGATTTGTTTTTATTTTCATTAACACTTTATATAAATCCGTATAAATCGTTCATATCTCGATCAATTTGTTATCATGAGCATATGAGTTACCACATTCATAATCTTTTTTCCCCAAGAATTGTTAGCTGCCTTATAGTCGTGGATTAAGCGACTCTGAAGAATTGTAAATATGCCTGTGTATTATTGATTGTATTTATATTAGCATATCCTCCTCTTCTTTGCCAATTTTATTTTTTTATGTTTATTGATTGCAGATAATATTATGCACGTAATATTTGGCCACGATCATAGATCACGTGATTAAGAGAAGTAGTTTGTTTAAGTGTTAATTTAATGCATTTGTAAACATCGATTATAAAGTATGGAAAGAGGTAGGGCCTATTGAATACGCAAGATTATTGATAATAGCCTTTTGTTAATATTGTGATCCAATTCCTTCGATAAACTAATACAGACATATTTATATTTCATTTTTAATACGCCAAGCACCGAATTTAATCACTATTCAAAGTGGCATATTCCTTCACAAGACAAACATAAACACAAGATGCTCCACATAAACTAACTCTCATTATGAGGCTTGGAAAGTGGAGTTGCTTTGTTCGTGAGAATAAAATCCTGTTGGCACTTCTCCTGTTGGCACTTCTGTTGGCACTTTGTTCTCGTCTGGGACAGCACTCCCCCAATTTATAAGCTTTTTATTACAATATTTTTGTTTACACTTTTATATTAATGTTCATTTGTTCTAATTGTTCTTAATTTAATGCTTTTTTTACGACATCTGTTTTTAAGTTTTTATGAAGTGATTTTTATGTTGATTTTTACCAAATAAATGAATGAATAAATGACCCCCTTTCTTCCCGGGGCAAATCCTGTCGCCGCTCCTGGAACCCAGGAAGGCAAGCATCTTAACCACCAAGCTACTCAACCGATGAATACCCCAATGTAAATGGTAAATGTTAAATAAAGTATAAACTTGGTCAAATTGAGACCACTGGTTAAATATGATCAAATACAGCCAAGTTAGAGGATAATCAAATCCAAATCCTCTAAGTGAAGTACAAGTCTGGATGTGGATTAATATGTGCTAATGGTCACTATTTGGTCACTAATGGTCACTAATACCCCAATGTAAATGGTAAATGTTAAATAAAGTATAAACTTGATCAAATTGAGACCACTGGTTAAATATGATCAAATACAGCCAAATTAGAGGATAATCAAATCCAAATCCTCTAAGTGAAGTACAAGTCTGGATGTGGATTAATATGTGCTAATGGTCACTATTTACAACAATAAGTAATCAGTGTGAACACCGAAGTAATCTTCAAAATTCATTCAAATGTATTTTCAAAAATTTCAGATATTGAGTAGGCTTACTTGCCTCTTATTTTAATTCTATATACGGTACCGTATTTTAACTATTGGCACACACGTTTTTGTTTGATATTTTAAGTTCGTTTAATTATATTGTCGAGGCAATAAGTTTCACAGTCGGGAAATCAGAAACAGTTATTTTTTCATTGCCTTATGACGAGACAACCATTTAAAAAAAACAGTTTATATATCGTGTTGAATTAGTATTATATTTTCTCAAAAACTCGTGAAAAAAGCCAATAAACGAATTCTCTGACTTGACCAATAATCTGTTCTCAATATCTTCATTAGTAGCAATGTACATTGTATTTTATAGTTGTTTGCCCGTTACAATGCCGTGGTTAATATTTAATGTTTGATAGGTAATATCTAAAATATCAGATTGTCTGAGCACCAAAGGCTTCAGTCCCACTGGTGATTTGGCTTTATATCCGTCCAGGTACACTGTGAAGCAATTAAAAGTGTCTCCCAACTAATTGGACCTTCACATGTGTCCGATTGTCAGAAGAAGGCTCTGAATCCGCCCATGATTATTGGAATTGTATGTAAGATGGCCACCGTATAAGTGTGTTTACAAACATACATTTTATGTCTAATATATCAGCCACCTGTTGTCGCCTCGTAATTGTAAATAATATTCAAATAAGTCAAATAAATTAAATTTTACTCATATTTTATATACGTGAATTGATAAGATGCCATAAAAAAATAACAAAATATAATTTTTAATCTCAGAAAAAAGGATATGTTTCATCATTAATACATAATAGGAAGGAAGTTTCATATTGTTATTATTATCATTGATTATTACAGTATTAGTAACAGTTATCATCGTTATCATTAGTAGTATTCATATTGACCATTTGCAATATCTTTGTAGGAATATAGTATCAGGTTTATTACTGGATCTCCATCGTCAACCTTACAACATGTGCGGTATGCAGCTGACCCACACAAACTATATGCCAATCTTTATATTCTACTTGTTCCTTATGACAATGACGGTACCTGTTATGTGCTTTTTTGATATACAGGTAAGATCTACAGATTCACATTTGCCTTCATATCCTTATATAAATAAATTCGTAGAATGTGAAATCAATTGCCTCCAATCCGTTTCTGACTTCTAACGAAAGCCTCAACATCCAGATGGTTAAGGGGTCTGCATGTGCCGGCAAAAGGTACTGGATTCGTGAGATTAAAAAAATATTGAAATTGAGGTCCCGGGTTCGAATCTAGGTTGGGGCATCTATTTGTTCCCATTGGCAGATTCCTCTTCTTTAACGTTTAGAAAATTATGATATACGTTTACAGCATTACTGCAAGACGATTTAGAGTAGACCTATTTCTATCATATATAATATCATATATAGGCTATAGGCCTATTATAAATAT
>NW_022691287.1:63132-71968 GCF_011630105.1 Anneissia japonica
ATGTTGTAATAATCGTATGAAGCTCATCAACGAAAAGTCCTTTATTTCAGTTGTATGAAAAATGGTGTCTCTGGTGGAATTCGAATCCTACGTGTTTCATGCTCTTCTAAATTGGAGTGCAAGTAGCAGTGTCGAGAGGGAAAGGGATTAAGCCAATTTAAAACAGAAATTAAGAAAGACAAAAACTATACCAGAAAGGTAAAGATTGGCTGTGTGGTGATCCAGAAGATCTCACTGAAGAAACTATTTATGATTAGGAGAGAGAGAATAGAAGCTGGTCAGAGGAAAAAATCTAAAACCCCCAAAATTTGTGAAACACTTTCCGCATATTATAGTACGAAAAAGACGTAAATTTATCTGAAACTGTTTAGCGGTTTAAATAGGACACACTGTTACCTATCAAATTGTCAATCAGATACAAAGAATCAAATACAAAAAAAAAAAGAAGAAAAAGTGCACCTAAGCCAATATGAATTTCATTAACCTGTTGATTAAGTCATAAACGAAAAGCGGAACAATGACAACTGAATATTGATTCATATGTATACAATATAATATTAGATGAGTCATTTATCGGTTTCATAAATTTCCATTTCACGTTGAAGAATAGATCTATTTATCCATTACTGCCTAATAGTTTAGTATTTTCCGTTAGCTGGGCATACTCGTATATCATTATTCAACTTCATAAATAAAAACAATCATTGTTGTTTTGTCGCTTTTCCTCAATGGTGTTCTGAATGTATAGGTCATGCGGGCGCACGCCCCAAGAAAACTCGACCCTCTCCTCCCCATTGAAAATTTTCGAAGCAATGAAATCGCGCTCAAAGTTAAAAATCACTTCATATCACCTCATTTGAAAACTTAGTTAACAGTAATAATATGTACGTTGTTATATAGCGCTCTACACGTAAGTCTTAGAACGCTTCTCCACATTATTACCCATTATTACGATGCCTATGGGGAAACTCTATAGTTTGCCGCATGAATATCAGCGCATTTTGCACTTGAACCTCCTTAGTACCCACTTATACTCCTGGGGGGAGAGGAGCAACAGGGGCGGATCTCCGTTTTGCCACTACATTTTAACATTTCGGGGCATATATATTGAAATTAGCGCTCTCAAATACGGTATCTATTCTGAATATGTTGTGCCTCCCACCCCTGTTTGAAAATTTCTTGATCCGCCCCTGCAACGTAGCATGCCTTGCTCAAGCACGCAAGTAAAATTCACAGTGAGGCATTGAAACTCCGACTTCAAGGTTGGGAAACCAAACCGCCGTTTCCGCTGTGCCAAACCGTGTGACAATGTGTGACGTTGGCATATCATTAAAAATTGCATATACCAGACGACATTTTGTCTGTTGTGAAAGTAATACTTTTTAATCGCATATTTTTGTGATGATTGTTTAAGGCACTAAGTTGTTACACATTTCCACGTCGAATGGTTTCTAGCCGTGAAATAGGCAATTCCTCTCAGCTGCGTTGTACCTATAGCGCCAATTAATTTGCGTCAAGAAATATAAAGTAATCGTCACACGTCCACAATACGTCCACCTCTGCACTAAAGCGCGGAGCTCGTTTTTGCTAGACAACATCTAGAAAAAAAGGATCACTCGTATTTTGCTATCCTTGTTGCTATCTAGCTTAGTGAAACGTAGCACAATAATCAATATAACTTTTTACTTCCATTGTTCTAGTATGATGTGTGGACCAATACAATTAGAAGACGTGTAAAGTACATCGCCAGTGCGTAATCTAAATGATTCCAATGTATATGAAATAATGACATGAACTCATATGTACGGCACAACGTGCTGAAAAAATGTCCTAATACAAAAACAAAATAAAATAAATAAAAATTACTCGCGTGCATTAGACGACCAATGAAAAACACTGCGTTTACACGCACTTACACTGGCCTATGTACGTACCCAATTGGGAAATTTAAAAATCTCTCACTACTGTACTAAAGATCGTTGCCCTTGGGGTTTACATATTCACTCCTGAAATTATAGGAAAATCCTACAGGCTACAAGTATGTGTTAATCTTTGTGTGTGTACACAACAACGTGCTACGCAATGACTGATTCATCCTCACTATATCAAGATATTCTTCTTTCTGTCAGTGTTAATATTGTTTACGATGTGGCTTTGTTAACAAACTGAAATTATTTCTCCATTTATCCGCAGTTTCTACCACCTCGGGACAGAATTAGCCCACAACACTCCCCAATGAACTTTGATTCCCACGAACGTTTAGCAGCAATTTACATCTCATATCTGTAGAATGTATGTTAATGCGGGGATGAACCTTCAAAGTCTATTAAATTTAAAGAATAATTGTCGACGTGTGATCAGTCAACTTCGTTTGATTTCATGATAGTAATTTACACGTTGTCTTTAAGAGTAGACTGTCCCCCGGGTGTTACAATGCATTGGTGACGATGATGCTTATCGAAACTAAGGTGCTATTTAACAGTACTACCAAGAGGTAGTACTTTTTAATTGCATCTGACTGGAAATATCTTAATCCTAATATCAATAATTAATTAATGACTGTCAGTACCGCCTACTAAAAAATTAAAGACATTGCGCAATATGCCAATGTATTTATAGAGTATCTTAGGTTGGCTTTATTGTGTGCTGCTCTTGAGCATACATTTTTTAGCAACTTCATGACCTGTACTTTGTTGTCACTCTGTAAATGGAAAAAATTATATTAATGTTCTCTACTGTCCAACTCAGCGTTTTCTCTTCATATGTTTGTGTTTATATATATATATATCTGTCTCTTATACACATCTAGATGTGTATAAGAGACAGATTTATCTTGCAATATTTGTGACACTTATATTTTTATTGCTATGTTTTGTGCAGTATGTCTTTATAATTAAAGGAAAAAAAGCAATAATAATGATGATAATAATAATAATAATAATAATAATAATAATAATAATAATTATAATAATAGACAAAACGAAATATTTTCGTATTCATATATCGTGTTTCTTCATGTCATTTTAATAGAAAGAAGTGACAAAAGTAACATGATATCAGATATGTCAATGTAATTTTGTATTTCATCTCCAATTATTTCCTCAAATAGGAAGATCAATTTCACTTCTCCATTAAGTGAGTAGGTATGCGGGGCTGAGTATTAGATATTGGTTTAAACATAATTTATGAACCCGCTATTGTGGTTTCCAAATTTTCTGTCATGTTTTGAGACTAGTGTAATGGAAAATAAATAAATAATAAAATGAAATAGATGAAGCTGGTGCTTGTGCCCTGAACCATGGGCTTTGTCCACACTGTCAAGTATTATGTGGCAATGTATGACATATGTCCCAGAAAACCTGAGTGTAAAAGGACACTAAGATCATTGTCTAACCAGTTCAATTTCATCGCTGGTCAGACAAAATATACCTTTAGTTGCGTTGAAGGCGAGAGATAAACGGAAAAAACAAGATATTAGAAAGTACGAATTGCACCAAAAAAATCGCGGTTATGGACCAGCGTTCAGTGTACTGCTCATTACAGTAATTTAAAGATTAATAAAATGTTTTATGCCCCCAGTTCCTACTGTGATTGAGTCTTAAGGCAACCGGTAGCCATTCTTAAAACACATTTACATAGTATTTGAATACGAATGGGAAATTAAAAGTACAATTACCTGGTGAGTTGTATCTTGTGCGTTTATTCAAATTATTACACCTTTATGATTCAACTACATGTCATAGGAATCGCATTAAATTGATATGTATTAATAAATAATACCTTCTGAGAACACAATTGCCTTTAATGACTCTATCTGTTTCTATACTTACTTAAACCATGGCTCTATATTACTGTATTACAGTTCCACCGTTAAACGTTCCGAATTTTAACCTTTTAACCTTAACACTATAACTCATCACATGCCAACCACTGTGAAGTTGGTCTCTAAAAAAAAAGAAGAAAAGAGGAAGAAGAAGAAGAAGAAGAGGAAGAAGAAAAAAGAAGAAGAGTAAAAGCAAGAAGGAGAAGAAGAGGAGGAGGAAGGTGAAGATAAAGAATAAGAGGGAAAAAGGGGGAAGAAGGGGAGGAGAAGGAGGAAGAAGAGGATGATGAGAAAGAAGGAGTAAGAAGAAGAAGAAGAGGAATAGAGAATGAGGAGGGGAAGGAGAAGGAACAGAAAAGAAGCAACAGAAGCTGAAGAAAAAGAATAGGGAAACTGTTAGGCCCTACTTATCAATTACACGTGACTTTTCATGTTGCAATGTTTTAACCTTATGTATGATAACCTGACAATATCATGTTCACATACGGTCAATATACAATTTCTTAATATATTAATAGCAGGAACGTCTGGAATAAGGCAGCCATAGCTTAATAAATAAAATAACAGCATTAAGCTCGACTGGAGTTCATTCATAATTTTCAGTTAATCAAAGAAAATTATATTGCTTGCAAACATTGCTGCGTGTCTACCAACCAAAGCACTCGTATCAAACAATTATTCGACATCAGTGAGCTACAAATATTCTGTGTTCCCTTGATTATAACCATTGCATTGACGTGTTTTGATATATGACTAGCTTCTTATTAAGACCAATCTGAAAAACCTTTGTTGTGTTGCATAGATACCAGCAAATAATGATCCATACTGATGTGATGAGAAGTGCGTCTTCCCATCTTGAGTCCTAGAAATGGAAAGTAGTATTGTAAAGGTTTCCAATAATGACTTGCCGGAAAAAACTAATAGCAATAAAAAAACACTGATGGAACATAACTTTAAATAGAAAAAAATATATCCGATAGACTATTAAAGAAGAGACAGCAAGTGTCTGAATGTTGAGGCTCATAATCAACGTGTTTACTCTGCGCAATCACATTATAATACATAATACATATAATATATAAGTAAGGAAAATATTGTCTCGTATTTGCATGTATTTCAATTAATTTCATTTATTATTTCCAGGCAAATCATTTACTAAAAATAAAATAACTAAAAAGTTAAAAGCAAGTCTAAAGATAAATTAGATTAAAGTTCATTCGTACTGCGCCCTCGTATACTTATGCCCACTTAATATAAAAATAGACTTAAATAACATTAAAATTTAAAACACGAACTCTACTTCACACAGGCGTGTCCATATTTAATGCTGTAGTCGTACGTCATGCACATGTCTATTTTGACGACCAGTGTGTTTGTATGGAATTGCGTTTGCCTATGTTTAGAGTAGACCTGTTTTCAGTTTTTACGAAGCACCTTTAAGTATAAATGCAATAAAATACAAGGCATACACCATGATTTTTAGCTTACACTACTGAAATTACGCATAACAAACCCAGCAAACGCAATCGTATACAAAAAATTGACTGACGTAGCCAGACGTACGCACGCCTCGACTCGGCTCAAGGAAGTAGCCTCGTTTTTTCGTTTCCGTGTGAAGCGTGTTAGCATGCCAGCTACTACTATGTGCCACATCACAGTCAATCAAGAAAATGTTTTAAAATGTAACAAGTAAATGTAAATGTTGGGTTGCAACAACCTTAGAAGGATGAACACTGCTGAAAATGAATTGCGACATTAGTAGAACATGTAAGCGCAACTTTCCTACATTTTGATTCTGATATCTTAATGTGAATAGTCAGTAAGTAAGGCACGTGAGCGATTAATTGCCTTTCATTTGCTTTTGTTGTTGGGTTTGTTTTCATTATGGTGATTTCATCACCGATGGCTTCACTTAGTAGTAATAGTTTGCAATGTATCCTTACTGTGCAGCATCGACTCTCAAAAAACCTTGTTATTAGGCCTACTCTCCATTTAGGTTTTTTATATGAGCACTCGAAATGGACACCAATAACCTACTGAAAAATCTGCCAATGGTAGGCCTACATTGATCGTATTATTGTTTGTTCTTTAATGAGAATGTCAGAAAATACTACAACGGGTAGATTATAACCTTATATATTATTCTAAACCCAAATAGGTCTAGATTTTTCAGTTATTACATTTTCATTGTCCATGTGCTTGAAGTTAATACATACTGATATCCAATAGGCTCATTAATGTCGACACGGAAGTGACCTAATAAAATACGTAAGACGCGTTAACACGTAACAACGCTCTCTGCCATATCTACCTCAGACGAGGCTTAGCCAGTGGTATAATGGGTTCGTTGCAGACATTGGTGAATATTCCTCTCCTTTAAGTGAGTGATATCCGTTACATCGTGCTTTCAATAGATGACAGAATGTATGACAACTGACGTTTAATATCATTTATTTCTGCCATGACGTAACTACGTCGCATGCAATTTGATTACGTTGTTGAAGGTTTTACGCCCAATTGGCCTGGCAGGCCTATTTTGTTTTAAGATTGAGAGAAATTCCATCACAAATAGATCTATTCACAACATAAAAAATGATGTTATCATGTATTAATAGGGTATAACGGTGGATAAGTGAAGGCATACGGATATACTGGTAGGTAAAAAATTCCCACACCTGGATTACACACAATCGTAATGAAACGCATACTAAGCTCCCTTGGGGGATACGGTAGGCCTGCCATAACGTTGCAAGAGCTAATCAGCGAATTGGCATTATAACCCCACCAGGTACCCCCCACCCCTAGAACAGTGGCGTAACAAAGAGAGCTGAGGTACCGTACTTAGCTTCTTCAGGGCCCTACTATCCTTGAGTAAAATCCTCCTTCGGCGCTTTTGACAATTTTAAAGAAGTATTTTGATGGGGTTTTTTACATATTAGTGGCAACAAAAAGGCTGATAAATTTCCAGCGGTCATTTGGGGCCCAAGTCTTCTGTCTTTAGCCAGTGACGGCTAGCTGCTACCCACTACACGAGGTAGAGAATTTATTTTAAAAATACCATGTCCAAGAACACAAGCGATATCACAGCGAAGATTCGAAAACTTTATCCAGATTAAAAGTCCGGACCACAAACGTTGCCCCAACCACTCCGAAAGAGAATAAGAAAGTGGTGCCACATATTTTACGCAGACGGGCATGTACGTACTTTTATATGTACCTCCACTCATATTCTATTAAGATACCGATCTGAATAATATAAAATGCCAATTTGTGGCTTTATCAAGATTGCTTAAAAAATGGTCATCTTAAAGACAACGAATAAACTGATATAATGTTGATTGACTATCATAATTAGTTTTCAAAAACATTGCCATAATCTTTTATTTGTTTTACAGTCTAATGAGGAAAAGAAGAAAAGTAGTTACGACATCAAAGTTGTATACAGAGGTTTATGTAATGTTCGCTATGGATTGGTTTTGTTTATATGTATGTGGACCGGGTTGTGCAATGGTTTAGTGAAAGCATTCTCCTTCTGGTATATCGAAGCACTTGGTAAGTCAATTTTATTAATTAAACTTTTTATGTTACTTGCGAGATCATATAACAGTCTCAAACTGTGCTTGTGGGCCTACCCTGCTCATTGGACGTAGTATTGCTGCCATGGATTGCAATTTTTTTTTTATTTCTGTCTGCCTACAAATTCTAATTTTCCACTCATAGATAGTTGTTTTTTTCTGCACCTCCGTAATAGACCTTTCCGGAGTCTCTATCAAAATTAATGACTGAACAATCAAAACGGGATAAGAATACGTGCTTGTCCCACAAAAGCATGTGTCTCCCTCCCCAACCGTACGTATGTTGACGCTGCCGTTTAATGGGATATTTAGCAACACTATTCAAGGGATGTGGGCTTAGCGGAAAGTTAAATTTTCTCTCATTGTGGATTATCAATAATATACAAATTAAACGAATAATTCTGTATGACTCATGAGTCCCTACTATTGATAATTAAATAATTTAACAATGCACAACTTTGATTGATTTGATTGATTGATTGATTGATGATTGATGATGATTGATTTTAATTTATTCTTTCGATTCTATTAATTGTAGTAATATATATATATTTAGGCCTGTCTATATGTTGTTTACTCGATGGTTTGACTCAAAGATGATAATACATTGGTCCATACATCAACCGAGTATCTGTTGTTATTGTTGTGTCTGGATTACTGGTTCCAGCATCATAATTGATAGCGATTGTAATGTATATAAATAATATTACAGTTGATCAATCGATTAATCAATCATCTATATTAAAGATTATTGCATTGAGCTTTATTATCCTATCTGTCATTCGTTTTACGAAGTAGGCCTATATTACAAGTGATGTGCTTTTCTAGTCGATTCTCGTCATTAAATCACCTCTTTAAGTATATAAATCAAGTGATAACTGTTAAGCTATCAGTAGCTTCGCAATTCATTTAGCTTATAGTGTTTACGTAATGCTAAGGGATACACGAACCTGTCATATGAAAAGGTTTTGCATAATTGCTTGACAATGTGTCTTCACGTTTGAATCGTGGTCGTATTTGTCTGGTAGAGAGAGTCAACAAACAGTAGAACTTGGATTTATTGGAGGTTGATTGGACACTCCAAAGTTAATTGGCGATTATAGGTTCCGCGCGTGGTCATGCACGGTCAACTATAAAATTAAGTCAGTGGAATATTGAAATGTTTTGAAACGTGAGAAATTGTACCATTAATACATCCATCAAAAGTTAATTGATTCCTTTGTTAACCGATCAGAAGGAGAGATTAGATGCAGTCAATTAGGACAATTATAAAATTTGAGTGAATACAAAACGTTTTCTATTGAAAAATATTAAATAAAACAGACGCAACATATTGCTTGAGTTTCCTACCTTCTTACCGTGAATCGTCTAGTTTTGATAATGAAGAAACCACCTTTATTATTATTATATATATATATATATATATCTGTCTCTTATA
>NW_022691287.1:72059-83099 GCF_011630105.1 Anneissia japonica
ATATATATATTATAGTATGAAGTATAAGTCATCCTGAGTTAAGTTCCCTCAACTTCAGAAATGAATTAATATCTACTTGTAGGCACAGGAGGAAAATCCTGCTAAGAAACCAATGATAGTATAGCACAGATAAACAATCTACCATCTAGACAATAGGTCCCTTAATCACTACTAATCTGCTTCTTATTTAATGATATACAGGTTTTCCTTGAAATAACAATAGTTGTACATATCCGCCTGAAGAGTGTGGTTGGCCCGCTAACCATACAAAATAAATATTGTAGTGTAATTAAATAATATGAAGTAATCAAGTTTTACCTTCGTTTTGTTAAATATATATATATATAATATTTGTAAGAATAATAATAATTGATCTGTTATTTGCCATACGAAACAATGTTGTAGTGGAATTAAATAATATAAAGTAATCAAGTTTTGCCTTCGTTTTGTTTTGTATTTAGCTCTACCCCAGTATCGAGCACTCTACTCCAGACGATCTTGAACCTTATATATATATATATATATATATATATATTATAATGTTAATAGGATTAAAAACAAATTATATGATATTAGGAAATTTTTAATCGAATCTAAAATTGATATTTTTGGTATTGCCGAAACATTCCTCAAATCTGAGGAAGTTTTGAATATTGTAATAAATAAAACCATGATGAAAATGCTTATATTTAGTTTCAAACACACGTGTATGGCCTATATTATAAATAAGATAAGCCCTATGTCGTATTGTTTTCTATATGGGGAGTGGGGTGGGTATGTTCAATTACTAACCGGGAAAATAAATACCCACTCTGACCCAAGACCCCTGTTACGCGCCTGGTGTTAGCGCCAATGTGTGCCCTTGTGCGGACATATGATGTGCCCCCTCTGAAGCTGGAAACCTTGTTTTTGCAAAATAAATTGATGCAATTTGCTATTATAGACCTAATCAATAAATTCCTCATCAACCGATATAACCTTAAACATTCTTGGAATTGACATAACATAACTGATGTCGTACACACCCTTCAGTGTAAAATGTGGCTCTCTTTGCATGCACATCTAACATCTAAGGAAAGAAGAGCTTAGATTGGTACCAAATAAAATAATTTTGTTATCAACATTAATACATTATGCTAATTTTCATCATTGTAAGCGCATAAGACAGTGCAAATTATTTCTGTGACAGTCTTTTGAAGTGTGTAAAGCTCCATTTTATCCCATACATAGTCAAAATATTGCGGGGATGATACAATGGACCATCCCCCTTGTCAAATATTGGGGACGCTATATTATATCTGTCTCTTATACACATCTAGATGTGTATGCAAGAGATGCTCATAATGATGCTGATGATGATGATGAGAGTAAACCATGATGATGAAGAGAATGGTGGTGTTGTGGTGGTGATGACTGATTATAACAATAATAGCAATAATATTAATGATAGTAATATAATTTCATTTCATTTCCTTTATTTATTTCGCCCCAAAAAGGTCCAGGAATTGTAAAGGAGCCAATGCTCCTTTGACTTGGCAAGCTAGAAGTCCCAACAAAAATGTATTAAAATAATAATATTTTAGTAAGGTATGTAACAGTATTGAATATGCGTACATTGATGTGTATTAGGCCTACAATATTAATATGTCATTGTCAAAATATACCACCGATGCGATTTTATAATTATTTCTAAAAAAATTGACATCATGAACGAATTATTCAATAATAAATGCAATATAAAGTACAGAAAAATCGATACCGTATGAGAACAATTATTATTTTTTTCCGTACAGTAAACTTAATGGCATATCAATGCAAACATGAATTAAAATTTGTTGTGTAATGAGAAACATAATAATTCTAATTACTATCTGAATGCAGTTCATTTATTAACAACAGTAAGCAAAATCAACTAGTTTTCAAGGACGATGCCTCCATTTATTGATTCATAAAAAATCATAAAACTCATAAGATAGCGTCCATACTTTACTAGATTGTCCTCCTACGCACGCAGCCCAGATGACGTTATCTCGTCAATGAATTTCCTTAAACTACACGATACATGTTAAGATTATGTTACAAACTTCCTAATTAATTGTAAAAGCTTCCCATTGGCTAAATGTATATTACATGTTGCTATACATTGATATATGTACACATAGGCCTAAAATAATTTAATTTTAATATTTTCTGTTTTATTATTAGGTCGTTATAGATTTATTATTATATTATTACTTTATTTTGTATTTTCTCTTTTGTATATTTTATAAATATTTCATGTAGGGGCCTATTATATATATTAATATATCTTTATAGTTCTATCTAAAAATATGTCATTGAGCAACTGACCGCTGTTTTTGGACATGGATATTAATGCTCGCACTGTTGATTGGTTGATTAATTAATTACAATATATTATATTTATATTGGAGAATAATTATCATATAAACATTGACTTCATTGTGTCCGTGTACTTAATTATTGGTTATCGTGCCGCTGTGTAAATGGTCTTGTTGCATGCCAACCAATTCGAAAATCATTTGTATAATATATATACATATATATATATATATATACATATACATATGTATGTATGTATATATTTTGATACATGTAAAATTCGTGATGCGACACCGAAATAGAATACATTGGACTATGAACAGCCCGCGAGAATGCTTGAAAAGTGAGTACAATACTCACTCATAAACGTTTTATATTCTTCACACACCGGAGGCATTTTGTATCAGCGTTGCTATCGAGATTTGATGGGGAAAACGTGTACGATGTGTACTGATCGTAAAATCTATAGATTTTAATTAAACCTATAATTCTTTGTTAAATTTAATTAATTGTGATATTCCGGTACCAGCCCGAGAAATGGTAGTAAGTGCAGCAGTAGTGTAAAATACAGATTTTATTATTATAACCAATGATATGATTCCTATATTCTTCTATAATTGTTATAATTTCGCAGATTTTTTACGGATTTTGGTATTTTATACATAGGCCTACACAATGATGATTATGATGATGATGACAGTGATAATGATGATTGGGACGATGATGGTGTTTATAATTATAAAGATAATGATGATAATGAAGGTGATGATTAGGATCATGATGATGATGATGGTGTTGGATGATGATAATGATGATGATGACGAAGAAGATGATGTTGATGATGATGATGATGATAAAGATGGTGATGACAAAAGAAGATGATAGTGATTATCATAATGGTGATGATCAATATCGTTAGGATGATAATTACGATGATGAGGATAAGATTAGGATAAACTTGTCGATGACGATTATTATTAGTATTATTATAACGGTGATTATTTTAATGATTATAATGAAGGGAAATATAATGATGGTGAATTGAATATGATGAAGAAGAACATTATGCTGATGATGTTATTGATGATGATGATCGATGCTGATGATGATGATGATTAATGGGATGATGACAATGATGATGATGGATGATTTTATTAAGAAACCAATTATTCAATTATACAATAATTAGCTTCACCACATTTTTCAATAATCCCAATGCAACTATATATCTTTAATCAAAAATATTGTTAAATTAACTATAAATATTATCGTAATTGTCAAATTGAAAACCTGTTAAAGTGCCAACATTTCGTGTATGGATTCATTCTAATAAATATACAAATCCGAAAGCTTGCTTCTGGTCGTTGTTACTATTGATGGCGCTATTTGTGATTGTTAATATGCCTGTGTAGTTCTTCCGCTGCGTCATATTTCGGTGCTGTCAGAGACTCGCGACGCGATTCTATGAAAGACGCAACGCGACGACGCGCGCTCAACGGATCGTTTTTAATGACGATCCGTTCAGCACGGTGTCACCGACAATCAGAGACGGCGCCGCGTCATCTAGTGGTCCCATGGAGCGGAGTTGGATTCGTCGTGCAACGGTTGTATGACAGTCGTACGACGCCTGTCTCTTATACACATCTATATATATATATATATATATATATATGTCAATTGACTAATCTACAGCTCTGATTGTGAGTTAATACTACCGTTTCGTAAATGTTATATTTTTTACAGACTTGCTTTGATGCAGGTTTTTCACTAGTTATTTAAATACAAGTGATTAGCTGTCAAAGTGGCATTCGACTTTTACTTGAAGTGATCCCGATGGGGACAATACGCTTTTCTCAAAACATTTATTACTTAATTGAAACTTCTAAAGTATCGATACTGATTACATACTTAAAATGCACATTGTTTTTTCTGGTTTGCAATATAGTAATCATATTCGAATCAGCAATGAAAAAATTGTAATCGAAATTTAAGTAATGTGCGATACTTTTTAATTACATTGAAATCGGTATATTGACAATAACACTCACGATTTTTGTATTATTAATATAACTCTAATTATATGACGTCATCATTATTGCATCATTGTCATCTTAGCCCCACTCCATCCATCATAACCCACGCCTTCACTACCACCCACGCCATCTTCGTGACATTGACATTAACCCCCTCTACTTCTTCATCTTTCAGCAAAAATTTTTCTTTCTCTTTTTGCGTAGTGTATACTTGAGGGGAAATGAGAAACAAATGTGTTTTAATGCAAAATGATGCAAATTTTGTATGCAAGGCATAGGTTTTACTTACGAGACCAAGTGCGACTAACAATCGCCCTCTTAATAGAAATTAAACATTGATAGCTCGATTTAAGCCATACTATCATTCGTTTTAAGATATATATATATATATATATATATATATATATATATATATTCTGTGTTACGAACTTATTTCCGCTTATATATATGCCTATATATATATATATATATATATATATATATATAGTTATTTTAGTGTTTCTAAAGTCAACATCTTACGTATTTGAGTTTCATTATTGTTACGCTATATTATATTATATATATATATATATGTATATAATATATATATATATTTACGTCACCTGTATGTAATACGTAAGAGGCAATAAAGTTCGTATTGTCCACAAACATTGTATTTTGTTGACTTCATCTTTCAATGTTTTATCATTTCGTTGATGGAGTTTTATCCTCGGAATTATAATAGCTTTACATCATTAGTTTAATGGTCGGCTAATGTCAATTTCTTTTATGTATGCTTTTATCTTAATTCGTAATATTTTATACCGAGTATTCTGAGTCGTATATTGACCTGTTACATAGTAATACATTGATGTAACACCGCGCTTGTATAGGCCTATTGAAAATTTTCAAGCCCAGATTGAATCGTAGGTTGTAAACAGGGAAAAATAACTATGGTTGAGTATCACCTACGGCGTTTAGCGGTAACATCACTGAGCCTAATTTATCTATTGTTCATGACTGATGAAACTTTCTCGTAATAAAATTCCTATTATGTTGCCGTTAATCCAATCAGAATATGATGAAAAGCAAAACAATGCCAGCCAATGTGTCCCAGTTCATTTTCATAGGTTGTTAATAGATATTTTACCTTAATAAAAAGATAGTTCCATTAACCACTGTTAATAATCATCACTTATGCTTGTCATTGGCAGTCCCACAATATAGAATACAGCAATAAATCTGTATTAGGTCAACAAACTAGTACAAAGCAACGCGTAAAATAACAAAATTGCCCGTGTTAATCGATAATCAGCGAAGAAAGAAACTACCGCTATAATAGCTAAGGAGTGAATTACTTAAAAATGGTACATTCATTCGTGATTTAAATACACTAGGTTCTTCTGAGTATGTGCGAGTATTCTGAGAATATAATACAATAATAAAGGTATAATTGTGGTGGTATACAGTAGGTATTTGCGATGTCTTATAAGCATAGGTTTACATCGATTAGTACTTGTAGAGCCAAACACAACCATCAGTCTAGTAAACAGCATTTCCCTGTCTTCTTCTTCTTCTTCATAAATACGTTACGCGTTTATCTTAATTTCTATCATGAAATGGATTTGTTTTTAACCAACAGACAACTGAAAGAAAAAAAACGTAATATGTAAAATGCACAAGGAAATTCATATCGATTGATGATAACGATCGATAAAGAAAAAGCTTGGTCACTCTAATAATAATACTCTAAGTAATCCAATTATTCAAAAGAAAAACCAGTTAACGAAGAAAAAGACAAAACGTGTGACCTATAAATTGCGAATAAAATAATACTTCCCATTATAAAAGAGTAAACACCAATATAATTCCGTGTATTAATGGATGTCATTATCGCCATTCGTTATCAGCGCTGTCACTAAATTAAATATGCCTGGAATTGGTTGTCAACATGCATATCCTATTGACGAGGGAAGTAGTGTTGACTAACAATGTAATGAGAATAAATACTGGCGCGCGTTGGCACACAATGCAGACGCATAACCAACTGGGCCTTACCAACTGGCATAGGCCTAGTAGAGTGCGAAATGAATTGCCTCTAATCGGATTCGAACTTCTAACGAAGTTGGTTAAGGCGTCTGAATAGACAGTAGAATCCCGGTTGTGGCAATTTTTTAACTGAACAGCTAAGTCTATAGCCATATATTTCATATACAGTAATAGCACTAGGCCTATATCAACAAAATGTACGTATCCCATTCTTCTACTATATTGACAGTCGAAAGTTTTGCATTGTGAATATTGAGTACAGTAGTAGGATGAGGCGGAATTTGAAACACTTTCCTATCCCAGAATCTTGGGGCCCAGCATGCAGGGAAGACTGCCGTGTGCGAAAATGTTTTTTTTTTTTTTTTTTTTTGGCGAGGCACTTTTTTTTGAGGCGAGGCACGGCTAAGTGACGTAGGGGCCTACCTGTATTTCAGTTGTACGGTAACGTTAGGGTTTAATTACGTCCCATAAAATATTCTGCGCATGGACAACGTTGAGTTCTCCTCGTCTTCGTCTGAATACCTGGTGTGGGCTGAATATGTTTTGAAGAACGGAGGATGGACAGAGATGAGTGAATCCGTGCTATATTCACGTAGTCGCATAATCAAACGCTCTTGTGCCGGGCACTCACTGCGCCCGACGGTTGTCGGCCGACGCGATTCTATGAAAGACGCAACGCGACGACGCGCGCTCAACGGATCGTTTTTAATGACGATCCGTTCAGCACGGTGTCACCGACAATCAGAGACGGCGCCGCGTCATCTAGTGGTCCCATGGAGCGGAGTTGGATTCGTCGTGCAACGGTTGTATGACAGTCGTACGACGCAGTGAGTGCCCGGCTTGCGAAACTTCCCTTATGTCGGTATTTGTACATGCTTATTTCAATTTACTGTAAATTATAAAAGGGACGTTTTGGTAGTCGATATTGGAAAATTGCATCCATAATTTTAATTCATATCATATGCCTACTTTCTTTAATTTACACCGCTATTCCAAAAAAAAAAAAAAAAGCAAAAACAAATAGCAAACAGTCCGACGAAGCAGGTGGTGGGTTAAGCATAGAGAGTTAAGTTACTGTGACTATGGAGAAATTAGTTTGGGCTGTGACCATGTTCTGGTCACCCTTTTCAACTCTATTACTTGCGTCCAACTCAAAGTCCGAAGACGCGTACAGTTCCTTAGTGGATGTTAAAACTAATACTGTATTGCCCGTGTAAGATGCTTTAAAAATGAAAATTAAAAATGAAAATGCTTTCCTCGAGAGACGCGTGATTTTTACGTTATTTGCGTAAACACTAAAATTCATGGCTGCAGTCAATTGAATTATTTTCGTATAGTAAAGCGTCTGTATAGTAATTAAAACTGATCTGTTTAGATTTGTTCAGTTCGGTATTTACGTTGAATTTGATCTTTTTAATATATTGTTTAAGGAACTTTGAGCACATATTCAAAAAAACGTATTGAGATTGATACCCATATGTCTAGTTAATGTGTTTGTAACGATTAGGCCTAATCAGTTTACAATTAACATAACTATTTGTTACAACACATTAACTTGACATGGTAAATGCCTTGTTAATGTGTAGCAAGAGTTTAATACATGAACATAGCTAGAGATGGATTTTTGCTTCAACCGAGGCCAACACTTCGTTCGTTGGTATAACCGTGTACGACAAAGACAGACTTAATTAATTATACTAGAAAACGAAAAGACCTGGGTACGGTAGAGCATAGCATGGAATACTCCTCCCCTACATGTAGGCCTAGTTGACGGAATGATTGCACAAATGAATCAGATGAGCTATGCGCTTTTACGATATTTTAAAAAATTGTAATTTCAATTTTTATATATCTAATCTGCAAATGAATACAGATAACGAAGGTGTTCATCTCGCTTCTGATGATATATACAACCATACTTAAGCCTACTACTAAAACTAATTTTGTTGGTAGCACTTAAGTACCCACTCGGCATATCGCGTGAGCATGTACGATCGATCATATATCAGAGATTGCTGGATAGAAACAACGTTGTCAGATAGATGAATTAGACTCTGCACGCGGAAAAAACTTCGAGTACTATGTTATATGAATAAACATTATGCTAGTTGGAAAAACATCACTCTTAAGGGCTATTTCAACCAATTTGATCGTGTTGGCAGATAATTCGTCGAACCTGTACAAAACAAACCAGCACATTTTAAAAACCCGTGTGTTAATCAAAACATCCTTCACAAATAATAATAATAATAATGATTTTTATTATTATTATTATTATTATTATTATTATTATTATTATTACTATTATTATTATTACTATTATTACTATTATTATTACTATTATTATTATTATTATTATTATTATTATTATTATTATTATTATTATTCTCATCGTCATCATTATTATTATTATATTATAACTAGGTCTATCATATTAATAATAATTAATTATGGTAATAAATGTTTAAAAACTCTTGAATACAGTAAAAGAATCGTCACAAATGAAGGCAGTATATTCTTCCAAGATAGATTTAAATATATCATTTATATTGTGACGTTGTGAGTACTATGTTATATAAATAAACATTATGCTAGTTGGAAAAACATCACTCTTAAAGGCTATTCCAACCAATCTGATCGTGTTGGCAGATAATTCGTCGAACCTCCACAGAACAAACCTTCACATTTTAAATCGCAAAAAAAAAAAAAAAAAAAAACCCGTTAATATATAAAAAAAAAAAAAAAACCGTTAATATATCATATTAAAAATACTTTATAATAATAAAAAATTTTGAAACTTCGAAATGCAGTGAAAGAATCGTCACAAATAAAGACAGTATATTTTACCAAGATAGATTTAAATATATCATTTATATTGTGAAGTTAAATTCACTCATAAAAGAGCGATTTTTATCCTTGGTATAGATTTTAAGCTTTGTATTTATGATCAGGGGAGCAAATATCACGTGGATAAAAATCTTCTAATATAATAGGCCTACATGTCGCTCTTTTGCGTCTCCGTGGCCTATTCTTCTCATGTGCTAGTAATGTATCTTTTTATGTTCTTGCATTTAGGTGGCTCGAGTTCCTTGGCAAGTTTGACGAACCTGGCTGCAACATTCGCCAGTACTGCTGGTTTATTAATTATGCCCAGGATCAACGCTTCATGCGGCTACATCAAACCGATATTCATTGGCTTATTATTCCAGGGCCTGAACTATTTTGGATATGCAGTTATGCAAAATCCATGGTGGGCAATTCTACCAAACATCATAAAAGGTTGGTGTATATTTATTGTAATTCATTATATCAATCTAAAATAAGAGTGATATTAACGCCATTCCTTCCAGCAATTGTATTAATGATACAATCACATAAGTCACAATCACATAAGAAAAGTAGTTTTATTCCATCATTAGAAAAGTCGAATGCTCACATAGTAAGTTGCGTTACAATAACATAAAATATATGTACAAACATTTAAAACAATAATGTAGAGTACAAAAAAGTAACAATTCTAAGAAATCACCAGCAAAAATTTCACAAAGTTAAAAAACAATCACAGATGAGATAAAAAAAAAAAGGTAAAATTCTATGAAAAAAAATCCCCAATTATTGAAGTTTTTGTTTGAAGTGTAAGCAACTGGTTGCCTAATTCCACCACTAAGGAAATATTAAAAATTATAAATCTTTAAGCTATGTCATACTATTAAATCGTTGAGTCAAATGGGTGTGATGTGCCTATTATGGGCACGATGGCGTCATATTATTACACCCAAATATGGACATATCACTAATTGTCACATAAGATTTTATAGTGTGAAAATAGCTTTGTAACACTAGATATGTTTACAACCTAGAGAACATTGACATAAAATTAAGAAGGTGTTTATCTGTGACTCAACAAGACAAATACGCTGTGGTTAATTTAGATATGAAATCCATCTATCACCGCATTGACGGTTCGTCAAGACTCGGCCTCCCCTACTCATTGTACTAATCAGTCAATTGACGTATTTATTAAAATGTCACCATAGTGAATGAAACATGTGTTATTGTTGATTATTAGGGCGTATTAATTTCCTAGTCCTTCTTGATCAACCCCTCTCATGCTCCAAATGTCATCGACCATCACTACTATTTCCCTGCAGACGAATCAAGTAGTCCTCCATTCATGTCACGAAAAGAAAATCAAATTAAGGAATAAAGCACTTGTCTAATTTACGTCTGTACTTTGGTGATTAGCTTGGCCTGTTTTTGTCATAAATTTGATGCATGTATATATAGTGACTGGCTGAAGTTATGAATTGGTTTTAAATATTCAGTTGAGTCCTGCTATGTAGGCCTAGTTATAATGTTGCTCTGATAAGCATTTGTGCATCTAAACCAGTTACAATGGCGCCGGCCGACGGTCCCTAGATAAACGAATTGGTGCGAGCGTAGGCCTACGTCCATACTAACTGACACATAGAGTGAAAAATCCTTTGTCTAGATTTCTCCTTAACGTCATTAAAATTTCCCCTTAGCGGCAGTGTTTTCACCTTAAGGTGTTATTTCTGACGCTTTCCATTGTTATCGTTTCCCCTATGGTAGGAAATAGTATATTATATAACATATATATATATATATGTGTGTGTGT
>NW_022691288.1:0-545 GCF_011630105.1 Anneissia japonica
CAAACAATGACATGGAAACAATTTTAACGAAAGGAAAGAAAAAAAAATAAAAGCCATTGTTTGGATGACAATTAGAAGGCAAGCCTAAATTATTAATAGTACAGTAATAAAAAAAAATCAAAAGAAAAACAATAATAATAATAAAATAATAATAATATAATAATAACAATATTTGAATACAATTGTGTAAAAACAATAATTGTTTAACCATATAAAAAAAATAAAATATTCGCTGTAATTAATTCATTTGGTTTTGGTAATAATAATAATAATAATAATAATAATAATATAATAAAATAATATAATAATACCAATATTTTAATACAATTGTGTAAAGACAATAATTCTTTCACCATTAAAAAAAAAAATAAATAAATATTCGCTGTAATTAAGTCATTTAGTTCTGGTTACAAAAAATAGAGTGGATGGATCATGGAAGCCTAAATATCAATTCCACCTTCAGTTGATAATAAAGGCTCCGTCTCTTCATCCTCAAATTGACAAGATTTCTGTGTTGTCCTTAACGATGGCATCTTTTTACCTTC
>NW_022691289.1:0-507 GCF_011630105.1 Anneissia japonica
GGGGATTCGATGATTAAGTGAGGGGTCTGCAAGTTGCAAAATAAGGTGATATGAGTGATATTTATCAATGTTGGGGGGGGGCAGGGCAATTGTATTAGGGGGTGTGCATCACCAGCTCACTCCACTAAATACGCCACTGGGTAAAGCTAACTTCCTAAAGACTACAAAAGTAAAAATATAGCAGGAGGGGCTGACATGATCCAATGATAGGCACAAACACAGTTTGTCAGGTAGTCATGTATATTCAAATTGGGGCAGGATATAAAAACAAATTTCTGACTAACCAACACAGACTTACAATTGTCATTTTCCTGGCCAACAATTTTCTTTTTGGTATTATCATTATCATCAGGGGCGGATACACAGATGTCCAAAAGTGGGGCCCGAAAGGGGGCAGAAAGTTGGGCTGATCGAGACAACACTGTCTTAGGGGGATTTTGGTGTTCTAGACGCCCGAAAATAACATTTGAGGCGTTCTGGGTTATCATTTTTTTCTTTTCCTTTCCA
>NW_022691290.1:0-733 GCF_011630105.1 Anneissia japonica
GTGGAAAGCCGACAACTTATGTAAAGTGTCTTGCCCAAGGACACAACCTCAAGGTTGAAAACAGAGCTACAAGCTAATATACCAAAATACGTGATCTCACACATACTGTAGGCATAAAACAAGACATTAAAATGTCGGCCAATGTTCATCATCGATCTCATTTTCTGTGTTTACGATGTTATTGATTATCAGTGAGGCTGTTTTATTTTGGAGTACTGTATTTCATACATTTCTTTCAAATTGAAGAGGTTCTTTACAGTAAGTTCAAGATGCAGTTTTCAAATGTCATTGCGGTTCAGTTTCAACTACTTATTTCGTTCAAATTATTTTTATATTTTACTGAACATAATGAAATTTTCACTTGCACTCTAAGTCAATGACTTTTGATTATACATTTGTTTGGTTGTACTCTTGAAAAAAAACAAAAACCACATGGGTTGGTAACAAATTTCTGCAACCCACTTTTGGGTTGTACCATGCATTTGTTGCAGGGTTCTAATACCATTACCGGTAGATAACAAATTGTAAAATACATTCCATCAATCACTTTTTCCTGCACTACATTCAGTAAAACTGGCTTTTTGTCAATGACAACAGAAATATCAACATTAGAATCAAGAAATGAAGATGGAAAAAAAAACTTAATACTTTATAACTTAATACTTTAATAAGCCTTCGATACAGTTGATCATGAACTTCTGGTTCATAAACTAAAATGTTATGGAGTAAATAA
>NW_022691291.1:0-841 GCF_011630105.1 Anneissia japonica
GGCACGTCGGAGTCCGGACCACGTCGGACCGGGAAGACAATAGTGCCGCGTCCTCCCGATCGCAGCTATTTTGCGTCAGACGAGTCCGCGCACGCTCCACGGCCTTCATCACGGTAGCGGAGCAATCCCCGTGTTGCACGACGAATCCGACCGCAAAGTGCTCGTCGAACACGCGGAAGCCGAAATCAAACCGACCGTCTTCCATCTGGAACGCTATCGCTATCATGCGTATCGTCATCGGCATCGATGATTTGAACCACAGTTCGCATTCGAACCTGTCCGGACTCTTGGAGTAAAACTCGTCGGTGCTGCAAACCGTCCTTGAACTGCTGTTTCCATCGGCCGCTATAAGAAACGCTTTTCTCGGTGCGTGAGGTCCAGCTATTCTTAACGAAAACATCTCATCATCCCATTTCTCCCATTTCTCTCCCCGTTTAAAGAAGAATTTAAAAAAAAAAAAAATATTAAAAAAAACAAAAAAACACACACATCGTTTTTATTTTGTTTTTATTTTGTATCACAGACATTTAACACCATCGAGGAACGCCGCCTCTTGTCTAGGAAAGGTAAACCACACCAGATTCTCGCACGCGCTCTTAGTCGGCTCTAATCGGCGAAAGGCTCGAATCGGCGAAACACGGGAATTTCTTCACGATTACCTATCATGGGCACGCAATTTCGAACGTAGTCCGGCAAGTACAGTTGGACGAAATCGTCGATGGCGATCGACGCTTTGCAGTCGGTGATGGTGATCAGGTCGCCGTTCTCTATCGCTTGTGCATTGCCGCGTCTCAGTCCCATAACTAGCTTTGCCATATATTCGACGAGATAAAGTCTCTCT
>NW_022691292.1:0-253 GCF_011630105.1 Anneissia japonica
ACCAATCATGTTACGGGAAACTAGGTGGTTGTGTGTTCAATTCCCACACGAACCAAATTTTTTTATTTTTTTTTTATTTTTTTTAAGGCAGTTAAGTTGATTGTGGATAATGAATAGGCAACCTGGTTGTTGTGTGTGCGATTCCCACACGAACCAATTTTTTTTTTAAGGCAGTTTATTTGATGGTTGATAATGAATAGCAAAACTGGTGGTTGTGTGTTCGATTCCCACACGAACCATTTTTTTTTTTTTT
>NW_022691292.1:269-799 GCF_011630105.1 Anneissia japonica
TATTTGATGGTGGATAATGAATAGCAAACCTGGTGGTTGTGTGTTCGATTCAAACACGAACCCAACTTTTTGAGATAGTGGGTTTAATCCCCACACGAGCCAGGTTTTTCTTCTTTTTTTTTAAATCTTCATTATTGGCTAGTATTTAAGGACGTACTGTGTATTTGGTACGATAACACAACACTCATCACTCCTTCATTTCTTGAAGCAACTTAGCATTTTTAGTGGTTGTTATCTGGCTAGATAAACTGGAGGTTGTGGGTTCGATTCCCAGTAATTCCCAGTAATTGGGGACGTACTTAGTATTTAAAAAGTCCTCTGCATAATCTCAGATAACATACTATAATACAAGACAAGACCATGCATAATTGACCCACAGCTGTATATTGCATCTGTACATTTCTTTAGTTAGACCTTTTTTTGATTATTCCAGTGTTATTTATACTGTAATTCTATTTCGTTCTAACAAGCCCATCAGATTGAGAGAGTCAAGTCTAAATTTTTATATTTTTTAAATCACAATTTTAAAA
>NW_022691293.1:0-9106 GCF_011630105.1 Anneissia japonica
ATCAATAAAATATAAAATATATAAAACTGGAATGCTAAAGTTGGATAAAAAATGTGATAGAATATTGAAAATAATATCGTTTTGTGTAGACCCATGACGTCTACTAGATCGTAATAAACTAAAGATCATAACGAATCGGATGATTCCTATTTTGAATTTTTGATAGTATTTTGTCATGAATTTTCTTTTCACATTGTTAATAAAATATTAAACTACCTAGATAATCTACAAGATAACTAGACATTAAGCATTATGGAGAAATTTTGAAAGCCAAACCATGCATTCATCAGACCAAACACTCTCCATTATTAATTTTTAGATCAGGTGAGGCATTGTGTTATAAGCATTACAATGACTTCACTTTCTTAAATTAACGATTTTAAAAGTATATGTTAAATTAATATACAAAAATAAATCTATTTGTAAAAATAGCTAAAAATCTTAGTCCATTTAACCAATACATATCAATACATAAAAAGAATGAAAATAATGGTGTCATGGAATATATTTAGGTATATATTTGGAGTAATTATAAATGAAAAATCATATACCATAAAAAGGTTACACTGTTATTTTCAAGGCGATATTTTAATTACGAAGGAGTTATTCTGTACATTTTTAGGAGTTGGGAGTTAAAATAAATCCTCGAAAATAACAGTGTAGGACTATATTTTGTAAAATATTTCATATCATTTGATAATATTACTTCTGTCATTCCAAAACCCAAAAACTAAAACTATTAACATGTGCAGATTCCATTTTTTTCATTTGAACAATATTTGTAATTTTGAGATTAGGTCTATCTAGTCATAATTAAAAACGTCACTGAAAATTGTCCAATACATTGAACCATATATAAAATATACCATAGTTTCCATAAAATCACTACACTCTATCGCCAACAACTTATGGTGACGCTGATTGTTCGGTCGAATCGGTGAGTTGTAATTAAACATCATAATTCACAGGTTTTTTTTATAAACTGTTATTGTAACATTCCAACATTAGTATTTAAAATTGGACTTTCTTTAAAGATATTCCAGTTGCTATAAAGTGAACAAGGGTGTGAACAGAATGGTTATTGATATATATTCTTTGCTTACATTTAGAGAATATTAATGTTTGCACTACCCTAATATTCTTGTGTAGCACAAAAAAAAAGTAGATTTTGAAATTACCAAAAACATTATAACGAGCTGCTTTATTACTCAGATATTATCTTTGGCCCGTGACCGTGAGCCCAACTAAAAAAAAAATAGTTTGGAACTTTAAACAAATTAATTAAGCATTAGGGGCCTATACCGATGTTCACACCGGATTCAGGGGAGAAAATTCTGGTTGGATGTGAAGTTCATTGCTCAAAATTTATCAGAATATAAAGTTTAATGATTTTTTTTAAAACCTTTTAGACAGCTGTAGTTTTTTGCGATACAATAAAAAAAAAAAAAGTGTCCCTTTAATAGGGGTTGGTTCACTAAAAAGTGTCCCCTTAATAGGGTGTCCCAGAGTAGGGGGTGCTACTGTATTACATTGGTCGTATATTTTGTATCTTTGACAACATTTCTATGATAACTTGAAGTCTTGGTAGTGGGAAGCTAGGCTAACTATGGGTCCTTAGAAGTAAAATGTTGCCGACTGAGCCTAAATCATGATGGCATGCTTCTTCCTATACCTTACATTACTTTGATTTGTTATTGCTTGAATACATGGCGTGTGCCACTTATTTTTTAGAAGTAAACAGATTTGTATTGTAATATTATAAGTTCATTTGTAAATGTTAAAAGAGGCATTTTCCATGACAATAGAGATTGCATTTGTTGGCATTCTGTAATTGTTGAACTTTTCTTGCAGTTTGGTGTGAAAATAAGGATATTATGAGTAATAATTTTTTAATAACTGATAATACTTATCCAATTTATCCAACGGGAGGCGCTATATAAATCCAGAATTATTATTATTATGAATTTAACTATTAAATTAACACAAATAAATTTATGACTATCAAATGTGTCTTCTGAGTAACATATGGATTTTGATATAACTAAAAGTTGACATAAGCTTCAAATCCGTCAAGGTAACACCGCGCTGCATCGTAGCAAAATCTATACTGCACCTACAAATAAAGAAAATATATTATAAGTAATAATAATATAAAAATAAAGTATGTCTTTGTTTCGTAAGGGAAAGAAGGAGCACCTCTCATGTTAGCTGTCTCACATTTTTGTAGTTTTCTTTTCGCGCTCCGATAAGACACAGCAAATTATTTTTAGTAGAAAGAGAAGCGTTAGAGAATTCTGTAGTGTAATTTAGTTATTTGAGAAAGTTAACACAGTTGTTCTAGGAGTATTGAGCAGTTCAACTGGTAAGTTAAATATCATTGTATTAAACTTCATTGTAAAAAAGATCATAATTTATCGTAGAACATCAATTTCAATGATTAAATAAGATTGAAAAACTGAGACTGATCATTCCTGATGATGACATAATTAATGTCGAAATATTGAATCCCAACACGATGGCGTGTATTTCAATACTTGGAGTATGTATTATACTTTCTTATCTGAGACTGATATAGTCGCTATTGTTAGCGAGTTGCCTAAGTTTTATATTAGGAATTACGAATTAACCATCATTAGAATTATAGTTATTCTCAGAATTGTAGCATCGTATTAGGTATATGATGAATCATCTTGCAAGGGATGGCTGTTTTGGTTGTACATGAACAGAAAATGTTAATGATTATTAGTAATTATTAGAACTATTTATTTTGAGTGCGTATTGATTTGATTGATTGAGTAGCTTAATTTGTGCTACAGTATTTAAGAGTCTAGTGCATTTATACATAGCGGAGTCTAGTGCATTTATACATAGCGGAGTGATATTTGCAGTGTTATGAGGCTTATTTTTAAGTTAGTTTAAGTTACAGTATATTATAATCAAGTTGATCCCTGAAAGTGTTTTATCTCTAGTGGTTAGAACTTTTGATAAGAGTAACCATGGTTATACCATGTAATACAATAGAGCGGCTGTATTGCTGTGATTCGAGAGTCGCAATTATTTCGGGTTTTCTTTATGAGGTCTACGCGAGGAATAATATGTTTAAATTACTTTAGGTATTTTTGTTTGAGTATCATAAATATAAATGGCATAATTCAAATAAATATTATCATCATTATAGAGAAACACTTTTTTCTTGTATTTGTCATTAAGTTAATTGATATTTCAACAGTCATCTGAGTAGAGTATACTGAGTTGAGCTGTAATTTGAATCTTGGATGTCAAAAAGTGTAATTTTAAGCACCATTATATGAGTTGAATGTATTGAGAATTAGTTAAAATTACGATAGTCTATGTTATCGCGTTGAAAAGTTTGAGCATTTTGAGTTACATAGTTTCTTGTATTTTGTATTCAATAGGTTCGAACGACTTGTTGGGACACAATAAACTTTATTATTGATATTACCGCGCGGACAGGGTAAAATTGGTCTCCATGTACCCACAATGCATTTCAAACAGATGTTCCACTATATTGGGAAGCTGCTGTATCTTCTGCTATTTATTTTCATTGGTAAAACATGTTGTGCATGTGTCTCTTCCTGAATGGATTGCTACGTAGAAATCTATTATTATCATTTTATCTAAGATAACAGAGGAACACTCCCACAAGGAGGTGTTCGACCCATACAAAACCAAATATGAAAATAATAATGAATGAAAGAATGAATAAATGGATGAATGAAATTACAGTTTTTCTTATCTTCTTCTATATTATTATCCGTTATTGACTCTTACAATAACATTGACATATTTAAATAATATTGTTTCAGATAGAACCTACCTTAGTATTCACCATTGCAGGGCAAACTGATCGCAGGGTTTTCAGTATTTGGAATACATCCACAATTTTCTCTTCTTTAATTTTATCGATTATTGAATAAACGGAGCAGAACAATCCTGATCGAACCGCGCCATCCCTAAATATCAATCATAAGCAAAACATATAAGAATAATTCAAATAAATATTTATGATTACTATAATTAAATCACTCTTATATATGATCATGTATTTTGTTTGTAAAAATTCGATTTTGGTCAAATAAATTAATGAATAAATTATAAATAAAATTAAACGCACAGACAATGAATGATGATTGGCCGGTTACTTTGAGGAATGTGACCACGTTGAACGGCTGCAATAAATCTGACAAATGAGTCAACCTTTGGAACAGGTTCTGCCTTAGACCACTGCCGAAACTCAAAGTGCAGAATCTCTTGTACATCATTGTCCTGAATTGAAAAAGAAAAACACACAATATTATGAATATATTAAGCCAATGAAATTATGGACAACCCAGACTTTTTTTCAAATGTTCTGAATAGAACCGTTGGTTAAAGGATTTTTGAGAAAATTTTTATGAACATTTTGGTGCCGTTCTGACTGTATGGCGGAAGAGAATCTGAGTAGGCCTAACTTTTGTTTCTGACATTAACTTTAATAACTGACATTTTTATGCATTTTTAATGGATTGTATTCGGTGGCGTCACAGAGTTTGAAACATGTTTTCATAATATATATACAATGCAAAGCAGATTGATCACAAAATCAGAAGCAAATGTCAAACATTAGAGCCAAGATTTTATTGCTTAAAACTGTTAGGGCCCTGTTGAATAAAACTATGGTATTATAGTTTATATTATACATTTTTTTAAACTACAATGTGGGGCCCCTCATGCCTGGGGGCCCTTGCGCTCCTACCCCATCAGCACCCGAGCGTGACGCCACTAGTTGTATAGCAATTGGAAAAAATGAATATAAACTGTATTAAAACTTTTTTACATAACCACTAAAAATAAGATGAGTTATATTTGATATGAAGTATGTGCACGACCTTTTGTAGCATGATTTTCCGTTCGATCATTAAGTCGTTCTGCTCAGACGAAATGATGCTAATGGTAAATTTATCAATCTTCAGCTCTTCATTCATCCGTTGAGGAAGGTATGCGGTGCAAGTTTCATCTTTGTTATTCAGTTGTACGATTATGTCCGTCTTGTAATCTAACACTAAACGCCAAAAATCAACAGTTGTGTCGGCAGGCTCAGACATTGGAGCCTGGGCAACAATAAATGCGTTTTGCTTGTTGTAGCCCTGTAATGTAAAACAAAACGGACATATTCTTCAAATGCATATTGTGGAATGTGGCATTATTTTTTATTTGAGATTCACATGAAATGACAAAGGTATTAGATGATGGTAATGATAATAATGATAATACTAATAACAATAATAATAATAATAATAATAATAATAATAATAATAAATAATATTTTAGAGAAAAAAATATAAATAAAATATGCAGTTTATTAATGATTTGCTCAGAAAGTTTTACTTACGTCGCAGAATGATGCATTGATGTAATCATTTCCGTTGGTGCATGGAGTCATCAAGAAAGGACGAGCTTTATTTACTTTATAAGATAAATGAATCAAGATACAACATATTTAAATAAATAGATAAATAAATGAACCATAACTATTCGACATAACCTATCGTAATAATAATCTGTTATAATTATGCATTTGATAATTTTGGATATAGATAGCAATTACTAAATAGGAGAACTTACATGGTAAGACAACTTTGGAACGATTCTTCAATATGTTGTCGGGAAGCCTGGCATGTGATGTACGATCATCATCAATAGGACTAGGATATATACTGTTTAAAGTCTATAACAAAAAACGTAATACTACTTTATAACTTTTTTTGTATATTTTAATTGTTAGGCCTAAGCCTGTAATAATAAATGAATTTGACAACAGTATGAAAAACAAATGTCTTTTAATTTTAGAAGGGTAAATCTGCTTTGGCCGATCTGCCCTTCAAGCCATGATAAACTATTTAGTGGCTTATTGTTATGTTAATGTGTAAGGTGTACACATGCTGAAAAGTATATTCAGAAAAGGAAGATTAGATATATCATATCTCTCCTGTTTTAAACGAATGTATTCTCTGCATTTCTCACCTGAAATATACAATATTAACATCAGTGGATAGTATATTTTAATTTATATACGCCAGTAGCAGCCAAAGTGTATGGACTAAGTTAACGCACTATGGTTATTATGTATTAATATTATATTTTAGATTAATTGAATAAATGTTACTCGAAATGAAATGAAATGAAAATGATATGACTGATGTCCTGAGCGCTTAGTGCTATTAAGTCCTAAACAGTATAATTGGCCTAAATCAATGTAAAATCAAAGTAATATGAAAACTGCCTTCTATATTAACTAGTTGATGATTTTATTGAAAGATCATGATAAAAGTTCTTGAAATAAAAGACTATTTACAAAATGTGCACTTACATCACAATGATTTTTTCTTCTTAAATTTGTTTTCATTTTATTCTCATAATAGTCCAATATAGACCTGCCACAAGTTTCTTATAGTTTATTTTTCTCATTCTGGACAGTGCCACCAACGAGAAACTTAATTTAGAGATGGAATAAGCGACTTGTAAAACACTTAATGCAGGCATCAGGATGCCAAAAGAATGACGTAATCTTGGGCGGACAGAAATAAACATTTTCAACCAATCAATTCATAATTTTTGGGCCACGAAACTGAATCACTCGCGTCGACTAGTGAGGCATATCCTCCCTAATAAAACGGGCCTAAAATATTTAGAATAGACCCTAGTTAAACAAATTTTGGCAATGGCAAAAACAATTAAGCTTAGACTAGGCCTAGATGGCATACCATTACAAATACAACAAAACTATAACTTTCCAGGAGGATGGTCCAGACTTCTGGAGTCAGAGGCCTAGCCTAGTAGAGGCTTGGCCTATTTTTTAGTTCTTACTTACAGAGGCCTACCTTTTTAACAATATTCCAACCTAAAGGCCTAAATCTGTGTAGCAGCTAGCGGACAGCAAGGTTCTGTAAGTATACAGTAGCCTACTAGTAGACTCTGCAGTCCATAGTCGTTCACAGCAGGCCAGGAACTAACTGTTTTAATTCAAGTAGGTAGGCAGAAGGGAGCTGGTTAGCTTATCCTAGTCGAGACATCCGCATCTATAAATCCATCTATTATTATTATTTATATCTTCAATTTTGAAAATTTACCCAAGATTAATTAATATGCATGAACTAAGCCAATCATGTGATTTACAATTTATCAGTCATGCATACGATATCCCACATCGAATTTAATGTGGGAAATCGTACGCATGAATCGTTTGCCCAGGCCCTAATCTGAAAAAAAAAAAAATCGAGTAAGGGAAGCCAATTAAGTTAGGTATGGCGCGCAATAAGTGCAATAAAGAGTGAGTAACCTAAATTTAAGTCCAATATTAAAAATGCTTTTAACAAGAGAAGAGAGTAACTGACAAACAGATGGACAGAAAATTGAAAAAGAAGATTACTAAAGCACTTGTATGGAGTGTGCACTATATGGTTATGAAACCTGGACAATGAGAACAATTGAAATAGATAGACTGGAAGATTTTCCAAAAGCGGACATGGAGAAAATTATATGGAAAAACAAACTAACAAATGATCAAGTACTTGTAAGAGTAAATGAGAAAATAACTTTATCAGCTACAACAAAAGACAGAAAGAAGAAATGGATCGGAAGTATAAGTAGAGGATACAGTTTTGGAGAGATATTATTGAACTAAGTATAAGGAAAGCGGCCTTGAGGTAAAAAGAGAGTAAAGGTTTTAGATGACAAAAAGGAAACAAATGAAAGCTATACCATCATGAAATGTAAAGCATATGATAGAAAAAATCGAGAAATGAACTGTTGTTAGCATGCCAGTAGGCAGATCATGATAATAGTAGTCTCATTATTAGGTTTTTATAACTGTTTAGATCAATAACTAAATTAGAAAAAAACAAACTGAAACTCACATACACAAGGCAAGCAACATTCTCTATTGGCAGTGTTTTGGGTCGTGTAATACGCAATACCAGATGAATAATATCTAAGCCTATCGGTAGGAATTAGTGTAGACATACAGTAAACCGTAGTAGTACAGTACCTTTAGTTGGTATTCGAAAGTTGAGTGCGTTCCCTGCACTTGTTGTTGTTCATGGATTACTTGGTATAAATCAGATACTGGAATTTGTGTCTGTCCACAGAACAACTCTTCAAGTAATACTGCATAGATGAATCTGTATTGCTCCTATTGATGTTTTAGTATAAGATAGAAATTTAAAGACAATAATAATGATAATAATGATAATGATTATACAATTGTTTACTAGAGTAAGTATTTTGTTCTTATACTTAACATTGGATTTCACTGTGGGTATTGGCATGTTTATTGATTGATCAAAATTATGCAAATCAAACTAAAGATGTAGTCAAAATTCAAAATAAGTATAAATTTAATAAATTAAAGTAGGTCAAGCTAAAAAAAATAATAATCTGTAGAAGCATTCATAGTAGAAAAAAAAATAGGTAGGGCTAATATTTTAACACATTAAACAATTAAAAATTAAAACCTGATATACAACCTCGGTTTGCACCATTTGGATACGTTTCTCCCTCATGCTTCGCACAAAATTAAACACGTCTACCTTCCCTTCTTGCTTTGCCATGTCCAGCATTGAAGCAATTACAATAACTGTACCTGTCCTACCAGCTCCAGCACTGAAACAAGTAATGAATTTAAGTAATCATAAAACCGTATACAGTATAAGTATACAAATGACCAACAAACTATTTGAGGATCACCCAAATAGCCGCCTAAATAAACCATCTTGAAGTTCAAGATGACATGTGTCATCAAGTGAAGATTAAAACTCTATCATATATTTATATTTAGAACTAGGAAAGTATTCAAAGAAAGCAGGTAAAACAAATAGTAAATGCAATTAGGACACAAGATAGATATGAGGCTACTTAATTGCAATTGCATGGTACAAATAGAAATTTGGGAGATTTAGATGGTATGTATAAAGGGGTAGATATCTATACAAATATATTAAAATATGGGACACTATTGCTTAGGTCTCTATTCAAGTACAATAATAACTGACAACTAATAACCCATACACGATTCCTCTATTGGTAATTAACACAAATAACAGTACAC
>NW_022691293.1:9195-11944 GCF_011630105.1 Anneissia japonica
TGTTAGAGCAGATCACAAATGGACTATGAAGTTTAAGTTATAAGCTTTACGTTAACTTCTCCATTACAATATCCATCAATACACCATCAATATTAGTGTATGGTATAAATTACAGGTACAAAATCTACCAATACTCAGCTTCAATTTGATGTTATAATAATGTACATCTAGGTGCTAAAATGTTTATGTGAAAATGCATAAACCAATAAAGTTACTGCTACATTGTTTAAACGCTTTTTTCTAAAACCAAAATGTATAGAGTTTGCTGGGTAACAATAAAAAATGTATTCATATTTGTATCTACATCTACTTCTGTATCTTTGCGACGTAAGTTTGTATGTCTGCATTATTTGTAGTAAAGGAAATAGAGCACTGCACTGCATATATCTAAAATATATACATTACATTCATGGATCTTTTTATAATGTTACCTGCAGTGTACTATGACTGGTCCACTGTCGCTTGGAGAATTCTGCTGTGCTGTCCTAAAGGCGTAGATGAAGTCAATCAAATGTGGAACAGCGCGGGGAACACTCTTATCTGGCCAATCAGTGAAATGATATTGAAATACATTATGTAACTCTTCCTTCCCAACCTTTAACGTAAAATAATCGGATGTCAATACTTCAGTTTTTTTTTCTTAAACGTAGATATTTCATATATATTATTTTTCATTATGTATTATTTTTCTCAACCAACAAACAGAAAAAGCGAATTTTCACTTAGGTCTATTACATAGAACAAAGAAACTTTGGCTACTAAAGATGTGATGAAACTTTTAGAATAATGATGTTGTTTGAGTCGAGATAAAAATTTGAAAGCATGTCATTAGGATAAAAATGCGAGCATCTAGCTATGCCTACGAATCAATCTCCATACAATACAATTGTCTAAAAAACTTTACAAGTTTTCAATGATTTTGATCTTGATGACAAGGTTGATGATTTAACTGTAATTTGAGAACAAACCTTCTGAAGTTGTAGATTTCTAACCACATAATGTCCATATTTGGTCTCCCCTGCGTTCGCTACAGTAATGTTTGCATATCGTTTACCATCATTTTCTTCTGGCCAATACTGCTCGCATTTTCGCTACAAAATAAATAGAATAAACAGTCTTCATGAATCCAAATTAGGTGGTTACATTGCATACTCTTTGTTTATTTATTCACTGCCTTATGTGCTTATGAGCATGAAGAGGATTAAGTAAGTAAGTTATTCAGAATGATTTGGATTTGGAAGCTGATTTCGACATTAGAAAACATAGCCTACATGAAGTCATTATATAGTAGCTCAATGCCTATCAAATAAGTAATAAAAATTTGCCATAATTCGTCAAATATTCTGGGTTGGCCCCCTGGCCCCCAGCCAAGTGAGACTCGATTCGCTCCACTAGTCCCCCCCGTTGGGGCCTTTAGCCCCTTCATCGGGCAGGTCCTGGTGCCATCACTGACACCATCTTCACATTATTACCGTAATTAATTCATCCTACCCCATACACCCTATATAACAGCCCAGGACAAATACCTTGGTTCCTTCGAAGACATTAGTAACAACCACAATTATCGTTGACTTTTCCTGCCAGATCATTCTCCACATATCATTGACTGATGCAACATTTGGACCTAAAATTATAAATGTGGAATGAATTATACATATGAGTGCGCAGTTGATTTAGTTTACCTATGCAATGATGGTATTTTAAAGGCTACACAATTATATTTCATACGTCCGGTGTTAAATAAAAACTAATACCTAATATATAATATAATAAAAAAACAAATAAATTGTATAGTGCCATCTTCCAAATCGTATCATTGCTTACCTTGACATGCAATGAACTCACGTGGTGTCGTATATCCCTGCAAGTGAAGTAAAACATGCATAGATAAAAACAAACAAACAAATATACTACCATTCCCTGGTTCAAATCCTAAGTTTGTTTTATTTTTCATTTTTTTTTTTATGGGACAATATGCGGGGGAATTTTATACTGAGGTGAATTATGATGTGGGCGGAGGTATGTACTCTCCGAGTGCCCTCTAGTTGTATATAAAAATGATCTCTGCAGTAATCTGTCAATTTCCCAGTGCGTTAATTATAAAACGAAGCCCGATATTAATATTTACAGACATAGTGCTGTACCCTTTATAGTAAGGTTAATGAGTGAAACCACAATTAATGAACTAACACATAGTGTGTTAATTCTAAGTAAATGTACAAATTTTAGTATAATTTATATTATATTTACGTGGTTACAAACTTGCAAGTTTGAATTTTGTATAAATTTCTATTTGTCGTTTTAACATTTATATTGCATTGTGATGTAGCTGTCCTTGTTTGTATTTGTATTAGTGAGTATTTTATGAATTAGTCATATATTTGGTGTTTACATAATGTTTTTAACCTGTATGTTTGTTTCATTCATTGAAACTTTTGCAATAGTGTTAATAATACCAAATATAAAATGATATTGTAATTAAGATAATTTTGTACGAAACACCATTATTATTATTATTACCTTTATTCGGCTCTTAAGGGGAAACTCTTTTGTCTATGATTTCCCCTTAACGTCGCTTTAGTTTCCCCTTAGCGACACTACTTTCGCCTTATGGTACTGTTTTTAACCACTTCATTGTTTTAGTTTCCCCCTATGGATACTTCTAAGCTCCTATATATATATATATATACATATATATATATACATATACATATATATATATATATATACATATACATATATATATATA
>NW_022691293.1:12030-14302 GCF_011630105.1 Anneissia japonica
ATATATATATATATATATATATATATATATATATATATATACATACATACATTCTGAGACAATATTTTGCCTTGAAAAACGTATAAAAAAAAAACAATACTTACATCTAAATACGAAGCATTTATATAGTCTGACTCAGGAATGTTATTCCACATATCAAGTACTACACGTGAATTGTCATCTAACAAAATACCAATTATAAGGAGATTTTTAAGATACTGTGATCTAATTGAAAATAAGCCAATTTGTAGTTTGAACTGCGCATACCAGTATTCAAGGTCAATCGACATAAATATATGATGCGTTAATGTTTGTTGTCAATGTCGATTGATCTTCATACGAGCATACGCAATTCAAACTACGAATTGGCTTAATGGGCTTTGACGAAGTAGTCACACCTACGTTGAATATTAAAATAATAAAAGGAATGATGCGTATGTTATTTTACAATGTACAATTAGAAATAAACCACATGTGGGTAATAAAAGAATTAATTTAATAATTAAATTTATTCATTATTCTACTCTTTTCTTCTTTAAAAACTAGTAAATCCTCACTAAAACTTAGTCAATAATTTCTGTTGATTTCCTGTGGCCATGGTTTTCTGGTTTTTTTGGGGTTTTTTTTTTTTCAATTACTGTATTAAATTATCTTGCTTGTAATGTATTTCTTTTTGTAGAAGTGTACTTTACTGTCCATAGAGGGCCTCTTCAAGTCACCTTTGTGCTGTAAGGGCTATCCTATAAATATTGTGAAATAAATAATTATTCATTATTTCAAGTGTGGTATAGTCTACTGTCATCATGGATGGTAAGCATTGTAGTGTCTGGTGATGATTTGGATAAACGGCGCTTTCTCGTAACAGTAAAAGCACATAATGGTTCATCTGTCTGAAAATATTATGCAAAGTAATACTATAATATTGGCCAAAATGAGAATACCTGGGGATACCCGGGCATAAACAAACACGTTCAGTGGTATAGTCCCAAACACCAATGTGGAAACAAGTAAATTAGTCTAAAAATTAGAGAAGTACTAAATATTTACAAATATTATTGTAATTTGTGTGCCAAGACCAAGTGGAGAGCTCTTTAAATAATAAAACAATAATGTAAAGGAAACAACACAGTTATTGACAGACTTATTAATGTTTTGGAAACACGATACTAATATGAACACTGAGGGCTAATGTTAATTGCTATTAATGTTATTGTATTGATACTCACATGGAATAACATTTGCATATCTGTTTTTAGTTCTATTCTTGGCATGTTTTGCAGCGGTCCAGGGATACAGGGGCTTGTTGCCAATGTCCTGTTATGAAGAAATTATCACATTTAATCTAACCGCAGAAAAATATTATGACAAAATACAGTAAAACATTTATATTTTTTTTAATTCTGTATTTCATTTTATTTAATCAGGAAGAAACGTTTTATGTCTTACCAAAAGATTAGATCATGTGTACCTCCCTACAAATTATGAGTGACATAAGATGAAGATGATACTAACACCAGAACCACTAAGCCACTGTTTTTTATGAACTTAATAACTGAATTAACAATGATTATCAATAATAATAATAATTTACCGGTAAATAATAATTATCAGATTTTTATGTTTATTATTTATGAATGTTTTATATTCCAGTGCCTTTTTACCTTCTAATTATCGGAATTTTTAATGTGATATTTTTTTAGCTTGTCAATATAACGCAATTTAATTCATGCTACAATGTCACATTTGGCAATTCTTTTAAACCTTTGTATTGCTTCTATTTGTATGTTTGTTGTGAAATTTTAAATAAAATATACCATAAAAATAAATGAAACTAAAAACATCATCTTTATTCTAATCATTACGATCGATGATTAAGAACGAATACAATAGAAAAAAGTAAAAACATACCTCAAATTCCTTTTCAAATCCGTTTTTTAGGCTGCTGTTTTGTTTCTTCACGTAATTATGCAGCCTTGCTAACTCAATCGGTCTGTATTCCTGATTTTCCAAGTTTGTATTTCCATAAACAGGTTCAGAGTTCGCATACACGTTTTCAATTGGAGGAGCACCATCATCCTCATCATCCGGACTTCTCACATCCACTAAATTAGCATGACCTTCAACTGCAGGCATCAATTCATTTTCTTTACATATTATTGAAAACAGATAAACACAATAATTTTGATTATAGTACTATGACATTATTGAGTAAGATACCTTTAAAATGTTCTCTAATGAAGCTTTTCCTTGGAATAATTTTGAAACAAAATTA
>NW_022691293.1:14337-19459 GCF_011630105.1 Anneissia japonica
AGAACGGATTTAGCCATGTTACATATTTAAGTTAGTTTTTTCCATGTACAGAACTTAACCTTCTAACCTGTGTCGAAAACACCTTGTTTTTGAACAGCAGCTGGTCTAACAACTTCATTGCTTGAATTGCGGCGTCTACAAACACAATCACAAGCATTGTTTACATAAAGAATATGTGCAACACACTGGCGAATTAAAAAAAATGTTAGAGATAGAAAGCATTTGAATTAACGAGCAATGAATTATTTGTACATACTAATCACCTTATCTATTGAAATTAATAAATTTGTTATTTAATAAGAGTATGGATATTATTAACAATAAATAGTTAAGCTAAAAACTAGCTTGTAAGGAATACATATGGTGTGTACTGTTAGATGTATTTAAATATAAGTAAAATAAGATCAAATAATAACAAAAAAAATATAGGATGTGAAAAATTTAATAAGATAAAATAAAAACAATCATAAAATAAAAAAAATAAAAAAAACAGATTTTGAAAAATATCAACTTATTTTTGTTGAGATAAGCTCTTTTCCGAAATATCAGGAAAGCGATTGTGTCAGAACCTGCCGCCATACTTTTGTGTGATTTATCTTACAGGTAAATTGTGCTACATTTGTAGGTTGAAGATAAGTTCATAAACATATATTTTCGTTGATTTGAGTGTTGGCATAATTTGCTTCACCATTGCACTGTAAGTAAAGTCTCATCCTGTAAGTGGCGAGTGTACTTGCTGTTGGATGTGAGGAAAATAAAAATAAAATTAAAACAAAGTAAAATTATTACCGTTTAACAAAAATCAAGGCAAAGACAATACTGATTGCCGCAGATAAACTTCCGATAACACCACCTACTATACCACCTGGAAATAATATACAAATATAAAAAAATGATTAAAGCCGATACCTGGTGTGCATGTATAAAAAATAGGACATTAACTTGGTAGTGAATGATTTATAAACGGGTCAGTAATATCTAATAGTCATAATCTTAGTTTCTGAATTTAGTAAAATTTTTGTTCCTCTAAAATCTTGGATACCATTAATTAAGAACCTCAATATAAATTTTTAATCAATATTATAGGCGTTTTATATGTATATTTATTATGGATAATTTTATATCACAAGTTTGTTTACAGAATTCATTGATAGCAGGGGCGGATCCAGAGAATTTAAGTTCACGCTGCCACGGCCACCTCAGCCCCACCATGGTTGGTGTAAAGAAGTGGTAAATATTTGAGCTCTCCTTTCGCCCACTGAACTCATGGGTACACTCCTTTTTTCCTCTTTCCTCTCTTTAATTAAAATGTTTCGCCGACTGGGGGGGGGGGTTGAACGCCACAGGATAGACAAATAATTTAATTTGTAAATGGAAATTTATTCATTCTTTTAAAATGAATTTAGAAGGACAATACAACTATAAGATAGGCAGGTAGTTCACTAAGTCTATCGACGTGATTTTTATACAAGCTCCCTGTACATTTATTCTGACTTAAGGAAATGTAGAACTGGAATATTGAAAAAAACTGAACAAACTTCATTATAATATTTTTGTTAATGATAATTGCAATAATTATCGTCATGTATTTGGTGGGCTATATCATACCGCCGTATAAGAAAACATGTTCAGAAAACTGAAGACTTTACGTCCCGTTATGAGAAAGACGATTCACTCAAACTTAGATCCATTATACGGACATTCTACAGCCAAAGACACAAAAGCACCTAGTAAATTGCGTACCTATGCCAGACTCTGCATCGGTAGACACATAACCAACATCAGAGAAATTACCGAAGCCTTTTTGAGTTTTGGCTGCTACCTAAATATTTGAAAAAATAAATCAGTTATACTACAATGAAACAGAAGATGGATAACTTTCAAACACATTTGATTTTGAGTATGTACAATCGTTTTTGAGGTACAGTCGATTTTCGACCATACAGTCAATTATTGGGCACACTTGCATATTCAGGCAGAGCAGAATTTCAAAGCACATGCAGTCGGTTTTTATGCACAATCGATCTTCGGTTTGCAAGCTCAGTGGAAGACCTAATATTGATAATTTTTAGAATTTATTATGTTTTTCGTACCTTAAATTTAACTAATATATTTTAATGATATTGATCTATGGTTAAAAACCCAATATTTTGTAGATTTGTTTTTACTACGTTTTGTTATCTGTATTTTTATATACAATGAATTTATTTAACTACTACTACTACTACTGTAACTATTTGTTTTCTACAGAAAATGCACTATTTTATAATTATAGTGTAATGGAATAATGCAATAATAATTGTACATCATCATTTATCTATTGTTTTAATGTAAAGGACTATGTCCCTACTTCTCCGAGCCCAAGCTGTCGACAAATATACTTATATATTTGTAAAACAAAAACACACATAGGAACACAGGCAAATAAGTAATTGGTTCCGGACAAGTCTTCAAACATTGTTCAACCTTACAGTTACATAGAAAAATACATCCAATTCAGACCGTTTCACTTCTTGATTTCGCCCCACAATAATTATCAACTCAAAATTAAAGAAACCCTTTGCTCGGGAAAATCCTTCAATAAATTAAAAAACAACTTATTACAATATCACCATTTCATTCTAATTGTGACTTACCACAGTATTTAGCTTTAATATGCATGACTTACCTTAGTATTGCTTGTTTGCCATACATCTGACCAGTATTAAATAAACAGGTAATAGCATACTCTAAGATTACCTTATGATGACGTATGACATGTTTGTTTATTAGTATCATTTATTTGATTAGATGCATTAATGCATTTGTACTACATATATGTTTATATTTCTATTGCAAACCTGGATATTGTAGATAGTATTCGGCATTATATTTTCATTAACTGTCAGTGAAGTCGCTGTGGTATCCATATTGAACTCTAAATTCTGTATATCACTATATACAAGCACATTGTATCCTAGTATTGTGCAAGGATTATCATCAGATAATGTCAATTCCAGTGCGATTGATGAAGACGTTGATGTTAAGGAACTAATGGTTGGTTTTCCAGGATCTGTGGGGATATCAATCAATAAATCAATCAATCAATCATGGAACTTATATAGCGCCATAATAATGATAATAATAATAATAATAATAATAATAATAGTATTATTATTTATTATTATTAGTTATTAATATTATTATTAATTATTATTGTTGTTATTATGTAGTTCGTAGTAGAAGTAGTAAAAGTAGCAGCATCAGTAGGGTATGCATCAAACTCACTAAATATTTTGTTCTAATTGGATTTAATTTGCTACAGTACAACTCAAGAGAAAATGTTTGATATCTTCTTTGATAGTTTACTTACATAAAGAAATTTTGATTATCTATTTATTAAAAACGATTTTCTCATTTACCAATAGTGTATTTGCTCTATCTTTAAAATCTAACCGAAAAAACAATTTTTATTCGATTTTTATAGTTCTTTTATCAATTATTCAATTGTGTGTAAATTTCAATTATCTTGGCCTTTCACATTTATATTTTTATATTATAGTTAATCATGTAGTTAAGTTTAGTTTTCTGTCGCTCCAGGCTTACGTCATGGTGACTAAGTTGCTTTTGGGGCCCTAAGGCACTTGTCTGAATAAATAAATGAAATTTCATTTGATTTTTTTAAACATAATTTTTACTTTTTGATTCACTTTTAAATCGTTCCTAATTATAGACTACAGACTATATAATAGTTGTTGTCTCGCCATTAGGTCGGCTTCATTTATCTTAAACGATAGAAAGCAATCAATCACATCACACGGTGACAATGTCTTACGGAAACAATATTAATAGATGTTATAATTACCACTTTATGAGTATTATTTTACTTCTACTGGCACGCAGATTGAAACAATTTATTTTACTGAATTACAAATACTTGTGTCTTAAATTTGATTATTAGTGTTTTATTTCAAAGTAAACAGTATACTGTAATGTGTATAATATATTGTCAAGCATTGAATTAATGGCATTTGATAATTTAGAAACAACATACAATTTATTATAAAGGTAAGAAATGTAATAAACAATACACTATGAAAAATATTAACATGTTTCAAATAATATGTTCTTTGCATTCGTATAATGAAAAAAATCTTACAGTCAACACCAGACATGAACTCCATAATATCAGTAATGCTGCTAACATTCATATACGACGCAAAAACTGAAAATGTGTACTGAGTACAAGGTACAATTCCGTCATTTATAAGAACTTCAGTTTTTGTTGTACTTCCTTGGTGGACTCCTCCTGATAGTTCATAATGGTAACTCAAATTATTCTGGGTGCTGTTACAGGTAGCAGTATTCCATTTCATTAATAAAAACATTCCTTCCAGTACCGAATCTTTGGTGACTGAGGGCGCTATTAAAAGACAACAATATTTATTAGTGATCCGCTTCACGAGCTCATCAGATCATCAACTTTTTTTTTATTCTACCTTTCTCCCCATTTCTTGTTAGCACAATATCTCAAAATTGGCTAACAAGAAATGCCCACTTCCATGCCCACTTCCACGAACATTTGGCTTGGCCTGGAATAGTTACAATAAGGTTGTCAATTTGCTCAGTCAAGCGTGATGTCATCTATGCTAATGATCATATCATCCTAACCAATTGTCATTTCTAAATCATATTTAGTGGACATAAACTTCAGGTCAAGGTTAAATATATTACGTATTGGAATATTTTGTGTGTCGTAACGTGCGTGCATGTGTGCGTAAAAATTTCAAAATGTTCCTTTTTGACTAAAAGAGCATGTTTCAGGCCATTTTGAGCATTTCAAATTTTTTTGACATTTTCCACTACATTTTTATGCACACACCACATACGGAAGCTAGAAATTACATTTTTTACATATTTTGGGTTCCTGACATTGTTTTCACAAATTTTCATTCTTTTCAGTCATCTTATTTCCAATAGCAATGCCGTACGTGCGCATCAACATAGAGATCTTTGCGCACATTTGTGCCGATATACAATGAAAATATGCTAAAATCAGGATGAAAGGTGACCCCCAATTTTATTACATATTCTGAAAGCACATCATGAGGCAAAAGTCCCCGTTAGCAGAAATGGTCCATAT
>NW_022691294.1:0-670 GCF_011630105.1 Anneissia japonica
AATTGGAAAAGAGGAATTGGGTAAGTCAGCATGCTTCTTTAATCAATTTCCTGAACTTTTCATTAACCTTCATTTCATTGGCATCTAATCATACATACTGAATTTACTTTTTAAAACAGTATCCAGCAACTTGTTATGTTCGTATTGAAGTTCCAAATCTCATGGAAGAATGGGAGACAAAATACAGCTAGGTCTATCATGTATTTGAATTTATTTTTTCAGGAATAAATATTTGATTGAAAAAATTTAAAAAAAAGACTGTTCTTATGCACCATAAAGTCCCCTAAGATTTAATGTTTGAGGATTTTTTTATTTCATAATATTAACCAACAATGTTTTGTATTATTACTCCTTATTGTTATATAGTATTTTAATACCCCAGTTTCCTATTTATGTCTAATATCTTATTTATAGTACAATCGAGTGTACTGCTGGCAATATAACATAACAAATATGCATTGTATGTTATTGTCTAGCTGTATATTCCCCGAACTACCAGTTTGTGGTTCTGCAATGTATAACAAAGAAGTAATAAACGCTAGAATGTTACCCCGATTTTGACGAGTAGTTAAAAATCAACTAAAATTAATTTATTTTGCGAGTTAGTTCCCTCACATAATCGTCGAGCCCTCCTACATTACTTTCACGCTCCCCCATTACCCCCCCCCCC
>NW_022691295.1:0-702 GCF_011630105.1 Anneissia japonica
TATGAACATATACTTGTATGATTTTTAAGATATGAGAGTGCAATTTCCGGCACTTAGAGGTCCATTTTCTCAAAATGTTTGCACCTCAGCCCAAATTATGTGGGCCCGAGGTCGTGTGGACTCTCACGCACCCCTACTTTAGAATTTGGGGGGAAAAATGTAAAAAGTCTACAGCACCCGGTATTCCCAGGCGGTCACCCATCCAAGTACTAACCGGGCCCGACGTTGCTTAAATTCTGTGATCGGACGAGAACCAGTGTTTTCAACGTAGTATTGCCGTAGACATGTAAGTGGTATTTCCACTCATAGTTAATCTCGGCATATAGCATAATTATCCAATCATGAAGCTCTATGATTGATGAAGTTTCATATCAACGCGCGCTTGTCTGGCGGGGATTTCCTCTGACTCCCCTGACCACTCTGCTGCGCGAGTACATTTTTTACAAACACCGGTGTTGAACAATAAACCAACCATTTTTCTACGGCACTAATTAGGATGATTTAGACAGAAGAAGACTGCCGTTTTGTTCAAACGACCCTCGAACCCAACACCAGCGAATTAATTGCGTATTGTTGATATGAACATAAAGTACCTGTATGATTTTTAAGGTATGAGAGTGCAAATTCCGGGCACTTAAAGGTCCATATTCTCAAAATGTTTGCACCTCAGCCCCAACTATGTGGGCCCGAGGTCGTGTGGAC
>NW_022691296.1:0-590 GCF_011630105.1 Anneissia japonica
GCAAATGCATATTTTCTAAAAAAAAGTCAATTTTTAGTGAAATTTTGCCGGGAATGGGGCTTTAAGCAAAAATTTTGGGTTGGTCAATAAATTAAGTTCCACTCTCATTTTATATGGCCCTTACTCTAAAAGCTTTTGAGGAAGTGTTTTATCAAACCACCAGATACTGGTAATGCATTTCCAGGCCTAGGCTATACACACAGCGTGCATCATTTTCAGTGGCTGTGGTTAAGCCTACGTTTGGGCCTAAAATGAAACACAAGACTGATTTATTAGTTTTAAATATTCCGTATTATTGTGTGGGGTATTGGTCATACAATAGATGTTCTAATACATGAAATAAAGGAGTAAGCACTCTCAGAATTGAATGCATGTACAGGTATTCATTGCGGAGCACACACAACCAAAACAAAACAAGGTAAAAAATGAATGATAGCGGACCAACACGATTTAAGACTACATCGTTTAACTTCTTTTTGTACTTTTACACCAAAGGGTTTACTGGGCGCGAAGCTTTACTTAAAGACCCATTCCCGGCAAAATTTCAATTTTTAAGAAAAATCTAATTTTTGTATAATGTTATAAAGATT
>NW_022691297.1:0-832 GCF_011630105.1 Anneissia japonica
TCCTCTTTTCATTTCTTTTCTCCTTTTCATTAATTGCTCATCCCTCATCTTTTACATTATAATACTCTTATTCACTCTATCTTTCAACATAAATAATTTTCTTTTGCTAATTAAAAAGAACATTCTGTAAATATGTGAAAACTTTCTTTTTTTAATTACTATTCTCTAAACCTATTTCATCCTTTCACTTTCATTCCCATTCTTTTCCATATCTATTACAACACCCATATTCTCTTTTCCTTTCTTTTCTCCTTCCCTTATCTTTTACGCACCTTTGTACCCTTTAATTTTTTTCGGGTTCCTCACAAAATATAATGATGTCTTAACAACTCATATTGCAATTCAGTTATTACTGCCAATTATTTTATGTACATTTATATTTGTTGAATAAAAGACTGAATAAAAGATACCTAAAAATATAGGGGCCTAGTGCCGACAAATGCTCAGTCAAATTCTGCAGGCAGACAATTAAGATGAAGTAGAATGGTTAGCTTTGTGGCTTTGCTCCTTACCTTTTCTAGATTCTGTAATGTACTTTGTCTTTCTTTTAACTTCTGGATACTCAAGACTATCTTATGTCTCGCACCTTTAGTAACATTCTGTTATAAAAAAATTAAAAATAAATAAAATTGACAATTAGTAGATACTTCTTAAGGGTTTGAATGGAAATTATAATAATATTGAGGTTAAAAAAAAAACCTGACAAAAGTTCAATATTCAGATTGGTGTTTGATTTGTATAAATGTACGTTATTAGCTTTCAAATCGAAAATCAGAATAAAAATTAATTGATGCACCTTTCAACATTCAAAAAGTTTGAATAAACTGGAAAG
>NW_022691298.1:0-590 GCF_011630105.1 Anneissia japonica
CAGCTTAATAACAGTTACGAAGAGAATTCAGGACCTGGAGATTTAGAGTTAGTAAGATTTTTAGATGCAGGGAGAACGTCAGATGGGGTGATATTTAGAAAGTCATGGAATAGAGGTGGGGCACATGAATTTTGGGTAGAAACAGGAGAGTCAGATGAACATTTATTAGTAATTATCAAATTAAACTGCGAGGAAATAACATGAGGCGAATTAATGGGTGCACTGATTTGAAAGTTTGCGAAGACTTATTGCTGGTTGGTAAAATGTTTTGTATTTTTGACCGTCAGTTACATCGAACATCCACCGTAAACGGAGCCATCTGAAACATCCATATACACCTCATTAGTTATTCAATATCATTTTAACTGAATATCGTGATGGACCACATGACGAGTAGGCCAATTAAATAAAAAGATTGTGAAAATCATATGTATTATCGGTGCAATGACGATTGATTCCATACAAACAATTACAAGTCATAAATTTCACCCCATTTATCCTGTTCACACAATACCTATTTCACTTAAAATAATGATCGCAATCAATTTAGGCCCTATATGCATGTGAAAGGAGCAATATATTGCTCGTTA
>NW_022691299.1:0-647 GCF_011630105.1 Anneissia japonica
GGGCTGTACTATGTCCTGAGACGATATATATACACACACACACACACCAGTGGTGGCGCCAGAGGGGGGGGGGGCTGAGGGCTGGGGGGCTATAACCCCCGTCGGGGAAGCATAGCCCCTCCCCCCAGTCGGGGAAGACGATAAATTTTGTCGGGGAACCAACAAATAAAAAAAAATATTTACATGTAATATTCGTTTAGCCACCATTGCTTTTCATCACAACAACAACAACAACAATAACAATAATAATAATAATAATAATAATAATAATAATAATAATTCAATGAGACTAATTAAAAATAATTTGCGTTCTGTTATGACAAATGCTCATTTAGATTTATCTGGTCAAACGCCCTCTTGAGGCGTAGCATTGTGTAATACAATGTTCCCGACGGTTATTTGGACCTGTTCAACCATGAAGTCTTCGTTATGACGCTCGCCTTATCAGCGAGAGGTCGCAGGTTCGAATCCCGTCGGAGGCATTTTATTACACAATGACTTTTATAGGACTTTATTCGTTGAAAAGCTACAGGGTAGCCTACGATGTTCCATCATGTCCTTATTTAAAAACACTGTATAAGCCCTATGTACCTTCGATGATTTATATTATATTACCATTATTTGATTATTGTACCATTGTACCATTA
>NW_022691300.1:0-775 GCF_011630105.1 Anneissia japonica
CGTTGCCGTCACGGTCCATTAGTTCGTAGTAGACTGGCCGCGTAGTCAAAACGAAAAATGCCTACTGTATTAATACTACCGTGCGCACTCACGTTAAGACGTATGTGTACACATTCGTAAGTCCTTAAAATGCTCAAAATTACTCTTTTTCTTTAAAATTCCTTTAAAATGCTCAAAATTACTCTTTAAATAGAGCATGTTTTAAAATATCATACTTTTCAATCAGAACCGCGCGTGCTTCGTGAGGGTCAAAGTGCGGCGGATCACCTAACTCGTTCTCAGTGACGAGTTCAAATCTAGTTATCATTATTATATTATTATTATTATTATTATTATTATTATTATTATTATTATTATTATTACTATTATTTTTATCATTACTATTATTATTATTATTATTACTATTATTATTATTATTATTATTATTATTATTATATTACTGCATTGCTTCATTCATTATTCTAGGTATATTCACAAGCCTAGCATACGTTATATTATTAGGTCTTCCTACAGTTGGCTCAGTTACAATCTCTATATGATCCATTTCTCTGAAATAACCATCTTATCTCTGTTGTGCTGGCCAATACAATGGATAGTTTATTTGACTAGTCTCTGCAATTAACACCCTTGGTTCTTTATTATTGTAGATACTCAGTATGCATAGATAAATAGACCAATCATTTTACAGTTTTATAAGTATTTCTCATTTGCTCTGTCACCTTTATTCTTTTTTGATAAGACAGCCTATATTATATTGATTCATGATGTTTTCCTT
>NW_022691301.1:0-839 GCF_011630105.1 Anneissia japonica
CATACGTGGATAGGATATCTTTAGATCATCACCGATTTATGACCGTAGTATTTGTGTCGCTCAAACAATTTAGTAGTAAGTCTACATTAGTCAGACAGAAATATAAACTAGGATGAAAAATAAAGGTTTCAAATAGCGCAAGACCCTACTTAACACCGTGGGGATAAACAATCTAAAACAATGTAAGCCACCCTAAAGTCAGAGTGCTTTTAAGAGATAACGCTCGACCCACCAGTCGCTAAAATGTAATACTAACACTACCAGTATATATATTGAAATGTGTTAGATAATTGTACTGGTACATATAACAACAATATCTATACTAATTGTCATTGTAAATCATAATAATATTAATACTAGATAAATATAGTTTCGAAATAATGATGATAACAATTATAATTCAATTAGCTTATAGTATTGAGTGACAACGTTGAAAAATGCAAGACAACCAATTAGAGGTTGAAATAACCTTTTCCTTTATTTCAGAAAATAAGAGCCAGCAAAATGAGTCGATTCGTGGCGGCGCTGATATTTGCCCTCTTCATATCAATAGGAGTCAACGGCAAGCCGTTGATGAAGTGTAAGAAAAAGTCATAATATTATACTCTATGTACAATATTAATATTAACTGTCATTATTAGTGTAAAATTTGACAATTAAAAAATAGTTAGCTCAATTAGTTTCATATTTTTCTATTTTTAGTCGATGCAGACGTGGATGAAACACAGTTTGAGCGTGCAGGTAAGTCGAAGATACTATCTATACGTTAAGAGAAATCGCTATCGTAAAATAATACAAATCTGTTTTCAAAATAGTCCAACTACGCCAAATCTCCCTAT
>NW_022691302.1:0-994 GCF_011630105.1 Anneissia japonica
AGGTCTATTTATATAGAGCATAATTACACTTAACAAAATTGTTATATTCATTATTAATGTTGTGTGCAAGTGTTATGTTAGCACGTGATTTTCAATATATATCATAAGCACAAAACATGCATTTACACAGACATATAAATGTTAATTTGGCTTATAAATGTACAATGGTTTGTATGTACATGGGACTAATGACTAAGGCCAAAGATACTAGAAATACAAGATAGAGTTCTCCACACAAAAAAAGTGTTCCACCGTGTTCCACCGAAATGCATGGTGGGAATACGAAAAACGGGACGCCCCCTACAGCTGGATCTAAAAAAACTTGTATTCCTTTTCCTTCGTAGGATGAATATATATATATATATCTGTCTCTTATACACATCTAGATGTGTATAAGAGACCACCCAGACAGTGACATCGGTGAATACATAACCTCCTTGGTGGCGGTAGAAATCGTTGCTATTATCCAAATAATACACAAAACAATTAAAGCATAATCATGAATCAGTAAAGAATAAAACAAGAATATAGCGCAGAATCGCATGGCCGGACGCACTCTTAGTGAAAAAGTTTTCCTGCATTAGTGGAAAAGGAAGGGCGCCTTTTGCGTCTGGATATACTTAGCAACAGAAGGGCGCCCTGTACGTTGGGCACGAAGTATAGGAAACTTGCATGGTTAAAAAGAAGGGCGCCGCCTACGTTGGGCACAACTTCCGCCTCATTTTTACAACGCGAGAACTCTATCTTGTATTTCTAGTATCTTTGCTAATGCTCCACCTGAATTACGAGGTTTGGAGAAGGAAGCTATCAGGAAATAGATCCGCCATTGTTGGAAACGTTTGTTCTGTTTCTAAAATTTTCCAAAACGCTACGTTAATATGAACACAAAAAATACAAATAATTGCAAGCGCACACTTTTCTATTCATATTATGCAGAAGTAGATCCGACACTGTTGAAACGTTTGTTCTGTTCTCTAGAATTTTTCAAAACGCC
>NW_022691303.1:0-1545 GCF_011630105.1 Anneissia japonica
GTACAATCTCTTTTAATTTTAAATTAATCTTAGCTCTTTATTGATGAACAAACATATTCTTCTTTGTAAAAAATAGTTTGCTGAGGAACCAGAGGCCGCACAGAAATATTTATTAGAACATAATAATTTCAAACTGTGCTTTTATATTATACAAATACAGTATCTTGAAATTGGCTCACTGCCTTTAATTAATGGATTCTTCCAATAACTTGTTTGAGCCCTCATATGACTCATGACGTCATGATATTATAGATGGCAGCCATATTATTCTGAAGTGTATTTGATTTCAGCAAGGTTATTTATTTTGATTAAGGTCGACACTCTTTAGGCCTATACGTTATAGGACTGACTTTATTCAGTAGGAAAAATTTTACCCCTTTATCCATTGAACTGTATGTGCCATGGCTGCAACAAATGCAGGAGGAGGCAGAGGGCACAATTTTAAAGTTGTATTATTGGGTGAAGGCTGCGTAGGGAAGACTTCATTGGTTTTGCGATATGTTGAAAATAAGTTCAATGACAAGCATCTTTCTACGTTACAGGTTTGTTGTTTCCTATGCTTTTGCTTATAAAGGATTTAAAGTTGGTAAATACATTACTTAAAATGTTAGTTTCTAACATTTTTAATTTTTTGATGTGTAAACAATTCCATTGAATGCGGACACTTCTGTCAGTAACAACAATGCCAGCTCCACACTATCCCACCACCAGCAGTAGTGGTAGTAGCCCATACACTCATCACTCCATCTAGACCTGTCCAGCATGACTTCACAGTCTCAGTACTACACTACTTGTACTACTAATGTCGGTACTTTGGCCTTGGCCTAGTTATATAATCAGACCTAGGGGCCCAGAGTCAAAGTGGGCCCGGCCAGGCCTACTGTAACACCCTATCCCTAGATCTAGACTTTAGGCTTTATGGGCTTTTTATACTTCCCTTCACTCAAAAGTACTTGCACATGAATTTGTGGGTTGCATCATTTCTTTGCCTCAACTTGGTTAACAAATTTAGATATATTAACTGTTTTCGCACTTTTTTTTTTATTGGAAAGTCATTAATTTAGAGATGCCTGATCAGTGGTGGTTCCAGCAGGGGAAGGGGATCATCCCAGTCGGAGAAGCCTTGATCCTGTCGTCCTACGCCACAATGAGGTCGTCAGATCAATTATAAAAATTGCCTATCCAAATGTTTTTTGTTTTTTTTTTCATTTTCTTCACATCCAACAGCAAGCTACAGTACAACAGTTGGCCTAAAATGAAAGTGTATATTATTACAGATTTAGGTGTGAGCAGCCTCGTAATTGTATGCTTCCAAAAGACCTAATTCACTTATTATTCTATTGATTTGATTATATACAGACATGGTTTGATCCAGTATCAATATCTTTCAGTTATAGTGCCATCAGGTTCAAGTTTATATTCCAGTGATAGAATGTGCATCTACCATGTTCATTACACCAGGACCTGGAAGACAATCTCCTTTAACTATGAATAGTGTACTAAGTTCTTTTTGTACACATGGGATATGTACAGGACCAAAGGGCT
>NW_022691304.1:0-697 GCF_011630105.1 Anneissia japonica
CACACATTAAGACTTATGATATATTTGATATATAAGATCTTACCTGTAGAAAACATTCTTTACTGCTGGACAGCTGTGAAGTGAGCTCCTTGCACCTTTCCTTATGACTGGAGATCTCCAATCTACAAAGGTAGAAATATTAAATAATCTAGAGACACAATAATCATCTATAAACAGATAGAAATATTAAATAATCCAGACACAATAATCTATAAACAGATAGAAATATTAAATAATCTAGAGACACAATAATCTATAAACAGATAGAAATATTAAATAATCTAGAGACACAATAATCTATAAACAGGTAGAAATAGTAAATAATCTAGAGACACAATAATCTATAAACAGATAGAAATATTAAATAATCTAGAGACACAATAATCTATAAACAGATAGAAATATTAAATAATCCAGAGACACAATAATCTATAAACAGCAAAATCAGTGTAAATGGTTTTAGAAACAATAGCCCAAAAGTAAAAGTATGAAACAACCCATAACTTGCAATATCATTGTGCTGAATTGCATATGGGCGTGGTCTGTAACTACATAGCTGCAGCAAAATGGAGTTTATAGTAACTACATGATCACATTATTCCACAACCACAGGGGCTAAAATGAACCATAGCATTGGGGTAACCCCTCTAATCCTCAAAAAACATGCATGTGCACACGAGCCAGATATGTACACTGG
>NW_022691305.1:0-781 GCF_011630105.1 Anneissia japonica
GGCGTATATCAGATTGGCTGGATTGAATTTGTGATATTCAACAGGCTTTTACAGCGTCGTGATTACAGGTTCAATTCTCCATACACAGCTGAATAGGAACATTATTATTACTGACTTTTCCTGCGTTAACAGAAAAAGCAATTGTTTATGTTTTCAATTTTTTTTCTTATTCTATCCCGTTTTCCCAGTTTTTTTTTTCTGTCCGGCACTTTGGTCACTTTCCGTGCTTGGATCTTCTTCAAATTGTGTCCAAGTAAATACCATTTATATCAAAGATGTGCATATATTAAAACATGACGTCAATCTACATATTTTGAATATTTATAAACTGGTAATTTAACTTTTATGTTAACGAAATTTGCGTTTTCTAAAGCGTTTCAAACTACCATACAGCTAGGTTAAACACAAAATTACTGTAAAATGCATTAACAATTTTTGCCTTTTAAATAAAATTACGAAAGGTAGGCAACTAAATATGCACCGACCTCTGCTCTGGTCCTTTAGCGTAATGACAAGACACGCAACATCACCCTCGCTGTTACCACTGCAGCCGAGTCTCACTAATCTCGACATGGTTTTCATGTTTATTTTTTTAGCTTCATAATTTTCTTTAGTACGATTTTCCCTGTTTTTTATACTTTATTCTTTTTTTTTTTTTTTTTTAATTTAATGATTTTGACTTTTTTAGGGGGTAATTTCAACATCACTTCTTATCGGCATATTGATGTGATGCTATATCATATTTCTCTAATAAATAAAATAAAAATTGTATAAATGTACA
>NW_022691306.1:0-636 GCF_011630105.1 Anneissia japonica
GATAAATTTGATATATAAACGCAAGAAATACTGTAATTCTTTGATAAAATAAGGAAGAAGTTAAGAATTGAAAGTTGCGCTCTTTTCGATCGTCCGCCGGGTACGGTCAAGACGTTGGAATATACCACTATCCACAGGGGTCGATCCTGTTACAACGGCAATCATGAATCTATTAATTTATGAATCATGCATTACTATAATTGCTTTTTTGATTTCCATTTACAGTACTTAAATTTAATAAACAAAAAAACGATTAATAATATCTTACTTGTAAAATATTCATTTTGCTAAGCCACGAGGATCCTTCCTACACCATGCTCAACCTCGCCATTGCTCAATAGTAGCGCTAGAATACCGATAAAATTACTAGGCGTTGATTGGTTGAATATGTTTGTCTCTGCTCGACAAATGACTGGCAGCCAATCAGAAAGCAGCAAAAATAATGAATAAAATTTTCGTCTATGGGCATTTAGTTTGGTACGCCTTTATTTGTATCGGACAAAAAGAAAACCTCAAATATTTCTAATTATATAAAAACCTTACATATAGTAAAGTATTTTTTTTTTAGTAAACTGTAATATTACACACATTTTGATAAGTCAGAGATTCAGTGACAGTAGGCCTATAATACTGTAG
>NW_022691307.1:0-809 GCF_011630105.1 Anneissia japonica
AAAAAAAAAAAAAAAAAACCACACTCTTTCTTAAAAGGTGTTTATGTAAACAGGAAAGTTTTTCTAAAAATCGGCTGGCAAATGATTTATTTTTAGCCATGTTGCGCGGGCCGGATCAAAATCTTTGTTAGGCAGGAGTTGGCCCGCGGACCGGGGGTTGAATATCGGGGCGTTATATTATGGATATGGATTCGGGGTAAAATTTTGTTGGGGTTTTAGGAGCTATTGGCTTTAGTAGTACCAGCCGTAGAGGCCATCTTTGTAAAAAATGTAAACCTAAGTTTTATCAATCAATAAATCAATTAACTAGACTGTAATCAACTTCTTCGTATATGCTATAGTGTTAATTATCTACATACTTGAATTCCTGTTTATATTTTGCTAATTTCAAAAATGCATACTTAGTCAATTGTATTTTTTATAGCCATTTATAAAACAATAATTATACAGCCTTTGACACGGATAGGTCTATCTATTTTGAAAATGAAAACCCTTGATTGAGAAAGTACCTACATGCCAAGAGACTAAATTAGAGTGACTGTTTTAGTTTATCTTATTATACGTCACAGGCTAATCAGTATAATATATAATTATTTTTATGAATGTTAGTTTGCACGGAATATATATATTTTTTTCTTTCGTGGGAATTTCACCCACCTTTATTTCTTCCTCTTTTTGTTAATTTTCTATTTTTATTTCTGCCATCAAAGACATAGGAATATATATATTGACAAAGGTTGATAACCGAAAACGTTTGCTCACTGTTAAATAAATATATACCTGGCAACTTATTACCTTCTCAGTTTATA
>NW_022691308.1:0-2232 GCF_011630105.1 Anneissia japonica
CCCCCCCCCCCACCTGAATCCGTCACTGTCGGTTGTAGCTTTGAAACACTTTGGAAAACGCAAATTCTGTTAAAGTATTTGGCTACCGACGCAGAGTTGACGTACATAACCTTTTCCATAAATTTTTTCTCTCTCGTTAGTTGCCATGTCTACATCATCAAAAATACAGTAGTGCAATATTTTACGAATGCCCGCATAGGAACCTTGGCCCTCGCAGAGGTCTGGTTTATTTAGACCATGCCGAGCTGAAAAATAATTTGGACATTCAATTTTATTTTAATATTGCTGATGATACAGCATAAACATCTTTTTTATATCTTGTCTTCACCCTTGTTGCAGTATGGCCCAGAAAAAAAAAATTACCTACGAAAGCAGACATCACCTCTTCACCATTTATATCCGCAATACCTAAGATAGCATACACAGCACTTTTCGCAGCTTTAAACATGATCTCCAAAATGTGGTGCTGCTGGTAGGTTAAACTTCCATGTTACTCCTCTATGAGCTGTAACATTGACTACCTTCTGTCGGGGTAATCCTCGTCTACTAGCCATCCTGTAAAAGGCATTCAGAAATAAATGTGTCTAGTGCATACGCCATTTCTAAATGCACGTCTCTCGTTGCCAGACATTTGAAGAAACATAGATATCGCTTACTGCGTTGTTTGCCTCTTCCCTGTATTTTTATAAATGGATCACCATAATAAACTGCGGTTTTCTCAAATGCTCTCAGTGACGTTGACTTTATCTCTGCATTCTGGAACAGGAACCATGACCTGTTTGCCTGCAACAGCTTTACGTCTCTTACAACCACAGCATTCCTTTTCAAAACTCTGCTGGATTGGTTTTGGTTGGTATATATCTCCACTGGGATGACTCGGTATTCTGGTGAATCTCACTCACTCGGTTAGCCACGAATGGTTTGAAGTTTCTACTTCGTTGCCGAATCCACCACAGAACATTCAGACCAAAATATCGCCTCTTTAAGCGATATATTCAAAACACTTGCAACTGATGCTGCAAGACGTACTCCCAGAAGAGCAGCCAGTAATTCTAGTCTTGGAATGCTTGTTGCAGCCAATGGAGCAATTCTTGTTTTGGATGCTGCAAATCTCACCGATTCAACTCTTTCAGTAGAACTACCTCTTATATACACAACAGCCGCATATGCGTCTTGTGATGCGTCAACAAACACATGAAGTGATACAAAGCAACACACTTTTCATTCGGATTCAGACATCTTGGGATTTTGATTTTATTTAGCTCTGCTAACTCATTAAACCAACTGTGTACTTTCAGCGCAATGTCACCTTCCAGCTCATCATCCCAGTCAAACCCGTTACAGCCCATAATTCTTGTTGTGACAAAATAATTAAGGTACAACATTCAATACTATCTCGTGCTTTTCCTTTGCACAACTGTAATAAATATTGTAATCTACAAGCATCATCATTAACACGTTTTGCTACATTTACTTCAAAATTAGTCATAAAAGACCAATAGTTACTAGGTTCTTCATAGAACTCAATCACCTCTGCCCTTGGCAGCTTTAATGCCATCTTGAATTGGCTAACAAAATCTGATCTTTGGTCAGGATTATTTACCTCTGACTCTATTGTTCTGTTCAAATGTTCATTGTTATTTTGTACACTTGGTTGTATACTGTCAGAATCATTTGACATTATTTTTCCTTCTCTTTCAAGTATCTTGCATTCATCCTTCCCTCGCAAATACTCCGCTTGGAAATCTGCAATCCAGCCCTCCTCTGTTAGGAACTCATCGTCTACTTCGCAGTCACGTCAACTAGCGCGCTGACGTGTTTATCTTCAACTGCCTGGTACGCTTCGTCGAGTTTGTTTACTTTTTCTATCACATCATCTACACTATCCTGTTCAATCAAAAGCCGCAATGCATTCAATTGCCTAGATAAAATCCCTTTATTATTTCGAGTTCTCACTTTCAATGTATCTATTTTTTCTCTGATTTCGTCTTTTGTCGACACCATTGTTTTATTTTCAGTCGTTCAGATGTAAACTCTACATACAGCGACGATCGAGGTAGCCTAGTTTTCAATTTCAAAGTGTTCATTAAATATCTAGGCCTATACCTTCTGCTTACGGCGTTCAAACCTCGCTTTGCTCCTATTATGTTTAGGACATACTACAAATACTATTCACAGGTTTCATTTATTTTCCTTTGTTTTATTTTCTTCTTGATTACAGTTCAATTATCA
>NW_022691309.1:0-1344 GCF_011630105.1 Anneissia japonica
CGACGAAGGTTTCTCCGACGCTTGCGATCGCGACGAGAATGTGGTCCGGCGGGAGGACGTTCGTCTTTATATGGGCTTGCAGGATAGATTCGACCGGTTGTGCGTGCGGTCCGCGTGCGAAGCTCGAAGGATGCTCGACGAACCTTGCGAGAACGTGTTCCACCTCATTCGCGACAAGGTGGTGGTCGAGCAGAACGGACACGACAACCTGCTGCTGCTGTACCCGGAGCCGAGATCCGGCGGAAGGGCGATTTGGGAGATGAGCGTTCCTCCGGACATCGTGAGAGATCTGAGGAGAGCGTGGATAATGTACAATCTCGACATGATAGTCGAGTACAACCTGCTCGCGAAGGAAAGTCCCAAAATCGTGGCGGAGTTCGTCGCCGAAAACGTGTTTCGAGAAAAAACAACAGATAAATGAGAGAACTAGAGAAAAATTTGCATTAGTTTCTATTATTCTTGGACACTCTACACGGTTGGTGAGATTTTAAATATAAAACTTATCGGGACACGTCATGTCGTATGAAGAAGACGAACAACTTCCGGATAGCAAACTCGTGGATTTCACGTACGGATCCGGCATTCTGAAAAGGATCGAGGATTTCTACAATCACGACATGTTCGCATCGGTGGGTTTGCTGACGGGCGAAGGACAACTGCCACGACCATTCGTTCTCGCTCGAAGGTATTCCAAGTGCCTTCCTCCGGTCGGCACGTCCGACGTCGGATCCTGGAGATGCTTCCGAGGCGTCGACGGTGAGCCGTCGGTCACGTCCGTGATGACGTCCGTGTACGAAGGCAACGCGAGGGGATACTCGGTGGCATCGCCGACCGTTCTCGAGCGGATGGTTAGGTCACGTGGCGACCTGACTTTCAGCGAAGTCTTCGACGGAGACCTGTTCGTGCACACGATACCTTTAGACGTCGACGACTAGAGCCAACGGCAGTGGAGCGACGGCGCGGCGTTGGATCTGGCCGAAAAGTTTCGTCGCGTTCTGTCCAGAGAGCTTGGCAACTTACCCGAAGAGCCGGACGTCTACTCCAGCGACGGCAGTGCCAAACTTTCGCTGCACGTGTACCAACGGCTTCCCCGACCGATCCGGAACATGGCCGCTCTCTCTTCGATGATGACGTCCTTGCGACAGGTGTACCCCGAGATGAGGTACGTCGACCTTTCCGTGTACGCTGCCGGTAAATCTCTGCGGCTGCCGGGATGTTGCAAGATGTCCGAAGGAAAACCGGTGAGGCGTCTGATACGCGTCGGCGGCGACGGTCAACTAACTACACGTTCGTCGAGCGCTCGCGCATTACGACCATTCGCCGGGCGTGAATCGTAAACCGTAC
>NW_022691310.1:0-1460 GCF_011630105.1 Anneissia japonica
AGCGCCGTAGACACAATATAAACAAAAATATAAATAAGTGTTCAAAATCCTCTCTATCATACCATTTCCGTATAGGTGTGCGTGGTTTAACGGCAAATCGCCTTGATAGCGAGAGGTTGCAGCTTCGAATCCCATCAGAGACATCAGGTTCCTGTTTGACCACTGTTATTATTTATTTATTTGTTTATGTATATATTCCCCGAAGCCGAAATATTCGCATCAATATATAGTGTTTCTAAAGTCAATTTCCTATGGGGTGCCATACGCAGCAAAATTCCATGTTAAAATCGAAATGTAATTGCAAAATTCAATGTCTAATTTATTAAAACGTAGGCGTAAATTTCTCAAAATGTAGATCTAGTTTCCCAAAATGAAGTTCTAATTTTTCAAAACGTAGTTCAAATTTTTCCAAATGTAAGTTCTAATTTCTTTAAAATGTAATTCAAATTCAAAACGTAGGTCTGACTTGATCAAACGCCCTCTCCAAATTCTATTTCAAAACGTAAATCAAAAACCAGCCTGGTTTGAAATGCATTTTACAACAACACTAGAAATGGACTTTTGCTGCGTATGGCATACTGAGACAGGTCCCAGCCAAGGGTAAACTGTCATTTTTTCCGGTCAAGGTTTTCTCAGCGGTTTTATCATCCTGACCCCATACTATTTGAAATAAGCTTGGGGGCCACCCAAATATTTGCCTCAAATCCAAGATGGCCGCCAAAATCCACAATGGCCGCCAAAATTACTATTATTAGAGATATACTACATATTTATTCGGTGTTGTCAACTTTTTTTGAAGTGGAATTGTCACCTCAGACCTAAGTCTTTCGAGATCAATCAAGGGCCACCAAAAATTTTGCCTCAGATCCAAGATGGCCGCCAAAATCCAAAATGGCTGCCAAAAATCACAATTATTAGAAAAATGTAGCATATTATTCTGTTATGTCGATGTTTTTTCAGTTGATTTGTCACCTGGTACATAAACCATACAAGATCAATCGAGGGCCACCCAGAATTTGGCTTCAAATCCAAAATGGCCGCCAAAATGCAAAATGGCTCCCCTTTTCTAGCGAACCCCCCTGTTTCTAGCGAACCCCCTCGAATTTTTGAATGAGTCCCACTCGGACGTAATGTTTGTTTTTAACTTACCCAGCATTAAATCAAAACTTAGCACCTAATTCATTATTTGGTCACCCGTTTTTAAATTCTAGCCTGCGATACAAGCATTCATTCAGAGAATATCTCAGCTTCAGAAGTTTGGAGATTTAAATTGAACGCAACTCATCTAGCTTTTTCTACCCTCACTCAATCGCCACTGAGGAAGGACTAGTGTTGTCCGAAAGCTCTGGTTCTATTTCTGGCTGTTTACTTACGTTTACTTTTTAGCTGTTGCTTATCATTTTTGTATCTTTAACTGAGATCCAGCCATTGTTTCCCACAGCATTGTTGTTTTTCAGTAT
>NW_022691310.1:1560-8303 GCF_011630105.1 Anneissia japonica
TTAATGGAAAGTTGAAAGAGTTAGTATGCTTTATATTATTGTCACAATAACAACTCCCTGGTATAATATATATACAGTATAAACGATTCAAAATGTACGGGATTTGTTTATGTCATTTAAAAGCCACGTGATCTTTTTTACTTACTGTAACAATAATAATCCATAATAAAAAGTACTTGGTCAGGGTTACAGTAATTTCTTGTAATATTCAGAAAACTTAAAAAATTAATAACACAAAATCTTCCATATTTACTTGCAAATTTATTATTTAGAATGTAACAGGACTATTAATATTTATAATTTTTAACTTCATGAACAAAGTAAGTCATAATAAAGAATTAAAATCTCATTCAGAAATCAAAAATCATTTTCAATAGGCCTACACAAATATTTCACCTGGTTGGTGAAATCGTTGTTTTAATCACTTAAATATACCGGTATTGATTTTCACTTGCATTTCTTGGACAATACTTATTTTTAAAATAAAATCTAAATTTTTTGTTTTGGTCAACAATTACGGCCCGGTGGTGACACTAAACAAGTTTTTTTTTTCTATTTTGGCCTTATATTTAGAAATAGAAAAATATATTTAAAAAGATATTTAATTGTGGTAATTTTATCTGGACTAGCTTATTGTATATTGTTCAATAATAATATTGACATTGCTTTTAACGATAGTCTCCTTACTTCACTTAATGTACTGTAATACAGTACTTGCAGAGAGCCGAGCCCTAGCATGGATCCTTCATTCATCACTGTTCCGCATTTTGCTGCTAGAATTCATTTATCTCTTCTAATGCAGAATTGTTTTCCAGGTTATGATTGTTATGATTCTTGTTAGCATTTCTGGCATATGTAGTTTTAAATTAACCAAAAATAGATGTAGCCTACCTCAATGATTTTGTTTTTTTCCATTTTGGGGTTGAGAAAAAAGTGGGGTGGGTGGTGATGCTAAAACAAGTATAATTTTTGGACCTACTACTAAATGAAATCATACTTGTTTTGTATTTTCCAAACATTTTTTTTTTTATTTTCAAAAGCAAAAAAGAAAAAAGTAAACAAAGATAAACAAATTTCATGATGCAGTCTACACGGTAGACCCAAGCATAAAATAAAATGACACACTGTTGGCCAAACAAATTTATATAAATTGAACCATTAAACCCACGTATAGTTGCAACATAATAGTCATAATGTGGAAGCCCTTTCCATCCACATTAAGGCTGATAAGTAGGCCTATCAACCTAAACTTATAATGATCAAATCTTATAATGACTACAGTGCTACACAGTCAGCCTGAAATTTACTTGATCTGTATATCTTTCTATGTGTTACTTATCAATTAATCTGAATAAAATAAGCCTCTTTTTTATGATTTCATGACATACCATTAAAGGAAAATCAATGACTTCATGGAATCATATTTATCAAACAATATTTTTCCATATTTAATAGTTACGGTAGAAGCCGTTGGCGCATCGGTTGTGGCTTGGACTCCCAACCTTGAGGTCAGGGGTTCGGAACTCTTGCTATGCAAGTTGCTTGTGTCCTTGGGCAAGGCACTTTATCTACGTTTGTTTCTCTCTACCCAGGAGCATAATTGGGTACCCGGTGGTTTACTACTGGGGAGGGAAAAAAAGGCGGTGTGGAAAGGAACTGGCCACTCTACCACACAATACAAAGGCTTAGTACACAATGGGCTCACGGTTCATTCCCCTACATTCAGTAATGAATATGGGACTACCTTTACCTTTAATAGTTAACGCTTTAATATTTAACGTTTAGCAAATGATAGCAAATTTATGATCAGCAATCATGGAAATACTAACCAAGTCTGATTGTTTCTGACCACATAAGACACACAACCAGACCACCAGTACTTGCCACTATGGGCAGTTATTTATTACCAGTATGTTAATATGGACAGAGCAAGAATTTACAAAATTAATTTATTTGAAACTACAGTATTGGCACACCCATATGTGAAAGTGCATCCAAAATATTAAAGTAACGTACAATGAGCCGCTTATTCGAGTATTTACAGATAAACTGCAAAATCATTGAACCTCAAATAAACGCCAAAATTTTAAAAAAGACAGACTCAAACAATTATTACAAAGCAGTGAAATGTGAATGCCTATACAGTGTATATTTACCAGTTAATCAACCAATAAACTTTTCAAAAATCAACATTCACCCTGCTCCTTTACTGGCACCAACAATTTGTAGCAATTTTTCTTCTACGAATATGCTTACGGCCCATCTTTTTGTCAAGATTTGACAATTGTGTCTATAATTCTTTATCATTAAATCCACCAGTACCAGCCAACAATTTGGGATTATCTATTCTTCAATACACTTTTGTCCTCTATACTTTATCTCAAGTTGAAATTTTATAATTCAAAATATAAACTTTAATATGAATATACAACAGGCCCTACTAACTTTATAAATAATTAATAGCTATATAGGCCTGACCACTGCCAACTTATTATACTGTAAAAAGGCCTAGAAATAAATGATTGTAGGCCCTATGCAGGGATGTAGTTATGGAGGGGGAGCACTCACTTGAAATTTTCCACCCAGTCTTAAAGTCTAAATTTCATGCCTTCCACCCACACCCTTATTATTAACCCACTTTTCCATCCATTAAATCCGCGTTTATTAATGTCTATCACCCATCGTTAAGTTTCCTACAGCTACAACCCTGGTATGTAATATATTAATAATTCAAGTCAACCTTCCTTTGCATAATTTGAGTCTTGGTGTCCAGCAACAAATCTAGATGTGGTTTCTTTCTCGTCGTAGGCTGCTATGGCATGCGCTATCTAATTCTGAGGCCTATGCCTAGATTGCCTGAACATCTAGGCCTAATTCCTCTTCTCCTTTTATATTTATTTTCCCTTTTGCATCAATGGTATTTCAGTGTAAGTGTACGATGAGATGATAAAAATACACCACACTAATTTATATGTAGAACTGTAAAATTTATTCCAAGTGAAAAGCGTATTTACAAAAACACTTGAGAAACAAGTTGATGATACGGTATATACAAATTGATAGAAAGCGAAAGTAATGTGTACTCAGGGAAGACAAACTGAGGAGTCTATGTAAAAGTATAAATATATGTGATATAGCATCACCTTTCATACCATCTGACCAATAAGGATTAGTGATTGCCTGTCCTTGTCTAGTACCTGGGAAACTCATCAACATTCCCAAATGATGTGTGGTCACTTGAATTTTAGCAAATGACCTTAAGGTAAATGACCTTCCTAAGCTTGGTGTATAACCCATGAAGTTGGGATATTAGTTAAAAATGCAAGGTATTTACACACAGATCCTATATACAAATTTACAGATGGTAGTACTGCTACAGGAACCCCCTACCAGTGAAAAAGTTAACGATTGAACGATAAGAAACGGTCAGGAAAATGAACACGTCTACCGGATCGGGTAGTTCTAGGAGGTGTAGGGGGAGGGTCTACCTGAGCAGGGGCTGTTAACTGTGGGGAATTGTTAGGCTCAAGGGTGGAGGTGGGTGTGTGTGCTGTAACCGTATCTAAATGGGCTACTTTTAGGCGGTCAATCCTAATGCTGACAGTGTCTCGACGACCATTTATGTCAAGAACAAAGTGTTTGTCGGCTCTTCGTAAAACTTTAAAGGGGCATCGTAAGGATGTTGTAATGGTTTACGAACGGAATCTCTACGAACAAACACATGAGTACAAGTTAGAAAATCCTGACTGATGTAAGATTTACGATTAGGATTGGTGCGGGTTGGAGTGGGATAAAAATTACTCATTATATCACGTAATCTATGCACATAATTAGAATAACCAGTAAGTTCAGAATGTTTATCAAAAAATTGTCCTGGTAATCGTAATGTAGTACCATACACAAGCTCTGCTGCACAATGTCCAAGATCTTCCTTAAGTGCAGTGCGAATTCCTAGAAGTACAATGGGTAATGTTCAGTCCACTTTGTAGGGTCATTGTATGCCTTGAGAGAGGCTTTCAAATGGCGATGAAATCGTTCAACAAGTCCATTTGCCATCGGATGGTATGCAGTTGTACGAATTTGTTTGGTTCCAAGTAATCGTGTTAGTGATTGAAATAATGTAGATTCGAATTGTCGACCTCGGTCCGTGGTTATTGTGGAAGGTACCCCGAATGAAGAAATCCAGCGATCAACAAAAACGCGTGCGGTAGTTTCTGCTGTTATGTCAGAGATGGGTAATAATAATATAATAAATAATTCTGGATTTATAAATGAAGAAATCCAGCGATCAACAAAAACGTGTGCGGTAGTTTCTGCTGTTATGTCAGAGATGGGTACTAATAATATAATAAATAATTCTGGATCTATATAGCGCCTCCCGTTGACACAACCTCCGGCCAACGAGTGAAGCGTTCAATAACAGTCAGTAAATAACTATAACCATTGGAGGGTGGAAGAGGTCCGACAATATCAATGTGGACATGGTCAAAACGAGCATCATGTGTGGAAAAAGTAGACAACGGTGAGACTGTGTGTCGGTGTACTTTGGAGCGCTGACATTGAATGCATGTTTGAGACCATCGGCGTACATCACGGTTTATACTTGGCCATACAAAACGCTCTGTAATTAAACGTTGAGTTGCTCGAATACCAGGATGAGATAGCGAATGAAGAGTGTCAAAAATTGTGCGACGAAAGTCTGATGGAAAATATGGGCGAGGATTACCCGTTGAAACATCGCAAAGAATCGTTGAGTCTGAAGTTGCAATTGAAAATGGTCGGAGTTTAAGTGATGATGATTTACGTAGTTTGCACAGTTCATCATCAGTTTGTTATGCAACTGCAATGCGTTCAAAATCAACCATTGTAGACGAATGGTGCTCAAGAGAGTTAAGTTCGATGCGCGACAGTGTGTCGGCTGCAGCATTATCTTTGCCACTTACATGACGTAAATCAGTCGTGAATTGGGAGATAAAGTGTAGATGACGAATTTCACGTGGAGAGTGACGATCAGCTTTAGCGCGAAAGGCGTAAACGAGTGGCTTGTGATCAGTTAAGATGTGAAATAAGCGTCCTTCAAGAGAATGACGGAAATGTTTAACTGAGATACACTGCCAAAAGCTCACGACCAAACGTGCCGTATCGTGTCTCTGCTGGTTTAAGTTTTTGAGAGTAAAAAGAGATCGGTTGCCAATTGTGGTCAATGCGTTGCTGCAAAATACCTCATATAGCCATATCCGAAGCATCTACCATAAAACACAAGGGTGAATCTGGCTGCGGGTGGGTGAGGAGTGTAGCATTAGCAAGGGCGATTTTTACGTTTGTGAATCCAGTCAATGCTGCGTCAGTCCAAATGAGATCTTGTTTCTTACCTGTTGCTACAAGTAATGCTGTAACAGGTTCTAAGATCTCAGCGCATTGAGGTTTAAATCGACGGTAAAAATTAACAAGTCCAAGGAATTCGCGGAGTTTGCGTAATGTCTTTGGTTGTGGAAATTGTTGTATCGCGTCAACTTTTGTTTGAAGTGGTCGGATACCTTTGACATTCACATGGTGTCCTAAGAATTCCAATGATGAAACTCCAAATTGGCATTTTGCTGGATTAAGAACAACACCATACTCATTGAGGCGAGTAAACAATTGACGCAAATGATTTTCGTGTTCCTGGGCATTAAAGCTTGCAACAAGCAAATCGTCTATATATGCATAACAAAAATCAAGTCCGCGTGTCACTTGATCGATAAATCGTTGAAAAGTTTGTGCGGCGTTGCGTAATACAAAAGGCATGCGAACGAACTCAAACAAACCAAATGGGGGTAGTTATAGCGGTTTTTGGTACATCGCTTGGCTCGACAGGGATTTGGTGATATGCTCTGACGAGATCAATTTTAGAGAAAATGGTTGCATCATGTAATGTGGATGTAAAATCTTGCATGTAAGGTATAGGATACCGATCAGGAAGAGTGACATTGTTGAGTGCGTGATAATCACCACAAGGACGCCAATCTCCAGGGGTTTTCTTTGCAACCATGTGCAGGGGTGACGACCAGTTACTGACAGAGGGGCGGATTATACCAAGCTGCATCATATGTTCAAATTCATGCAGATATTGGAGGGCCGTCGGTTGTAATGTGGTGTGTTACATCATGTTTCAGAGACGCCTCCTGATAACATGGGCGTGTTATTGAAGGAAACTCTGAAAGAATGTTATCAAAGTTGGACTTACCACGACTGTGTTGAACATAAGGTTGAGTGGTGGGCATTTCGAAAGTATACCCTGAATACTTAAATTGGTTGTTGTTTCCACTAGGCGATGGTGAGTCATGTCGACAAGGAGTCGAAAATGTCGTAGAAAATCTGCGCCTATAATGGGGTGCGACACATCCGCAATCACAAAAATCCATGAAGACTTGCGACGTAATCCCAGATCAAGAGTAATTGAACGGTGTCCGTATGTTGCAATCGATGAATTGTTAGCCGCGTTTAAGTTATAATCATGTCGCCTGTTTTTACGTTCATGTCGAGTTGGTGGAACAACGCTAACCTCAGCCCCAGTGTCGATGAGGAAGCGTTGGTTAGAAAACTTGTTCGTGATAAAGAAAAGGCGACTTACAGGATGGCCAGCAACGTTCATCGCTTTTAGTTGTTGGCGTTGGCGTTTCCCGAACACGGCGGAAGACATTGGCGTGCATTATCACCAAATTTCAAATGGTACCAACAAAGTGATGGCGTCTTATCATCGG
>NW_022691310.1:8378-11987 GCF_011630105.1 Anneissia japonica
GGGTGGACGGAAGAAACAGTCGGCGGTGGCACAGATATTGGGGAGGTGGCAGATACCTCCAATATTTTGTCGGCAAGTGTAGTTAGGCCTGGCATATCTAGCTGATCTTTTGCAGAAGCCAAAATTAACTGAACATTGGCTGGAAGACGACTTAACAACAACTGCTTCATAATTGTTGGTTCCAGGGTTCGGTCGCCGAGCAGTTGCAACATCCTGCGATATAATTGGGAGGGTTTTCGATCTCCTAACTCCTCCGCTGTCAAAAGTTGTCGGAGACGCTTTTGATCGGAGTCAGATGTCCGTTTTATTAATGCCTCCTTTAATTGTACGTACCTATTGTCCTGTGGCGGGTGAAGTAGGAGATCGCGCACTTCTTGGGCTGTCTCCGGTTGCAAGGAGCCCACCAAATACGCGTACTTCGTAGCGTCCACCGTGATATGCCTGGTTGTAAACTGTGCCTCAACCTGTGTGAATCATAATTTTAGATCATTGGGCCAGTAGGGTGGAGGTTTCAGAGAAACTGATGATATTGCAGGCGGTGCAGCATCTGAAGCAGATACGACAGGTTGTTGCTGTTGAACTTGTTGCTGTTGTCCTTCCATTATTAACTTGATGCAAAGAGTGTGTACTGAAACGTCGGAGGTCACCACTTTAGTGTAAGTGTACGATGAGATGATAAAAATACACCACACTAATTTATATGTAGAACTGTAAAATTTATTCCAAGTGAAAAGCGTATTTACAAAAACAATTTGAGAAACAAGTTGATGATATATACAAATTGATAGAAAGCGAAAGTAATGTGTACTCAAGGAGGACAAACTGAGGAGTGTCGGTAAAAGTACAAATGTATGTGATATAGCATCACCTTTCATACCATCTGACCAATAAGGATTAGTAATTGCCTGTCCTTGTCTAGTACCTGGGAAACTCACCAACATTCCCAAAAGATGTGTGGTCACTTGAATTAAGGCAAATGACCTTAAGGTAAATGACCTTCCTAAGCTTGGTGTATAACCCATGAAGTTGGGATATTAGTTAAAATAGCAAGGTATTATTTACACACAGATCCTATATACAAATTTACAGATGGTAGTACTGCTACAGTATCAACACGGCGGATCTTTTCCGGAACAAAATCTTCGTCACCTTTCCACCAGCCTAGGCCCCGCTAATTACTATTACACTACCTACCGCACTTGCCTTGGAAAATCAGTTTGTGTTGCCGCAGCGGAGAAGTTTCAGTTGATTATAAATATACATAATCAAACTCGGTGTAGCGTGACAGCTAATGAGTTGACATTATGCATGAGGCGACTGAGACCGAGGAAGAAGAGACCACCTTTACAGAGGACTGAAAACCCGGTCCTCGGAGCACTGGTGCTGCTTTGTACTGGATTTGCGTGTACAACGCGTTTCCAGAGTTCTTGTAAAGGTCCTCGGCTGGCGAGAAAATTTGAAAATGTGTAACAACGCATTACACGCTTTTATTTGAGCATGCGAGCTGGTTGCTTTGGTATTACTTTTGTACCTAAATATATTCAAATATTTATATATATCCAAAATTTATTAAAAGAATTTAAGTAAAACTAGAGATACTATGTTCAATAGAACATTAACCCAGTCATTTTTTAAGAGATAACCATTGTGACTTTTAACCTCAAACTGTGAACACCCCATGTTTTAATGCAACTGGTCCAATCGTTAGTCACTAGCAATATTTGATAATTTTCACTATAGTGACCCTTGTGAATTTTTACCTATAGATGAAGAGTAGTTTTTCATGTTTAGAAGGCCCTAATGATCATTCCTGGTAAATTCGAGCTAAGTTTGGCTATTTTGAAAATTTGACGCCGATGACCCCTATGAAACCACTGATGACAGACAGGGGTGTAGGAGGTGTCACTGGTTCTTAATGACCAACTTTGATTGAATTTGGTACATTCGTTTGCCATTAGTAACATTTTGAACCTTTGACCTATGAACTTTGACATATGGGGTGAAGAGTATTTTGTTTGTGTTTAGAAGGTCCTAAGGATCATTCCTGGTAAATTTGAGCTCAATTGGGCTATTTTGAAAATTTAACCCCGATGACCCCTATGTGACCCCTGATCCCAGACTGGGGTGTAAGAGGTGTCACCTGTTCTTAATGTCGAAATTTGATTGAATTTATTCCAATGGTTTGCCATTAGTAGCATTTTTAAATGTTACTATAGAGAACAAAAGAATAATTAACCCTTTAATGACATTTGACCGTAAATCGCTGAACACCATAACGTCCCTACCTTATGCAAATACATATGTGCCTAGGACAAGACTGTTCTATGTTATTTGTGACAGAAGTCTTTTATTTATTTTTTTGAAAGTTTTTTACCATAATGACCCCTATGTGACCTTTGACCCCAAGCAGCAGTGAACACCCCATGTATGAGAGGTGTCACCGATTATACTGACCAGGTTTGGTTGAAATCGGCACAACCGTTTGGCACTAATAGCATTTTGAAATGTTGACAGAAAAAAGATGAAAATTACCCCTTAATGACCTTTGACCCCTTATCCCTGAACACCCTATAGACCCTGCCTAATGCCAATGTATCTAGCGTAGGCCTAACTCATCCTAATTTGAACTTTAATACAATCTTGCAATCGCTGTTGACATCAACATTAAACGTTCTGCTACACTAGAAGCGGGGGCTAACATTCTACACATAGGCCTGTGCTGCTAGGCCTAACATTTACAGCAGTTGCTACGAATTACAGACGATCGGGCACACGAGACGATCGGGCCCATTTTTGGACGATCGGGCTCAACTACTGTGGACGATTATGCCCACCGATGTAGACTTTCGGGCCCATTTTCTAAAACGGCGGGTAGACGTTCGGGCCCATTTTTCCAAAGCCGATCGGGCCCATTTCCTCATGACTTCGGCCGCCGATAATTTCGGTCGGGCGAAATTTGTATGGGGCGCCATATGGGCATTATCCCAATCCCACATCCACTATTGTTTGGAGTCGTCATCTATGTCGTGGTGTGAAAGGGTCTCGACCTTCTTAAATTAATCAAAATTAAAAAAAATGTTCGGAAATTGAAAACATATACATATATATATATTTTCCAATTCAATATAACATTTATTAATCCACACAAAATTAGAAGTTATAACATTTATCATTCAAAGTAGATATATATAGTATATATATATATATAAATATATATATATATACACATGTATGTGTATATATACATACATTATTTCTTGTCTCCATTCTACTATAAGTTGATCAGAATATGTAGTTTATATATTAAAATCATCATTGTAGATATTATATACACCCCCCCCCACACACATATATATATATATATATGTTTAGGGCATCGTTTAGGGCATAGCCCTGATGAAGGGCGATGCCCGAAAACGTTTGTGTTTTTTACCATTAAAAGTTACGGCTACTCTACACTTTTGCTTTATGCGTTTTATTACTATTTTATTGAAGCCGATGCAGCCACCTACTCGTTTGATTTTATATACATATACATATATACATATACATATATACATATACATACATATATATATACATACATATATATACATACATATATACATA
>NW_022691310.1:14527-29891 GCF_011630105.1 Anneissia japonica
AAAACGAACCCTAATTCGCGAAATGGAATCGTCCAACATTTTTGATCAGTATCTTGAACCACTCGTCGGCAACGCGAAGAGATTTTAATCCCCAACCACGCGTTGTAGACGGGTATACGCGTTGCTTATTTTGCGAGGCTCCCTAAGCGAACATGAACCACTTCAAGAGTTTGATTCAGATGGGCAGCTCAAGTTAATGCACCGTGGCTTTATTCTTGTGGTGAAGTTTGTTTAGAGGTTTGGGAAACAGTCATGACTTGGTATATTTTCTAAAGTAAGCAAATCTGATCTAAAGAGTTCAGTTATAAAGAAGTATGTACAGTATGTGCTGCACATTAATTACAAATACTGTATTAAGATGATTAAATTACAGCTTTAAAATATACAGCGTACCGTAAATCCTTAATTATAAACTAGTTTACTGTCTGTAAAAATCCATGTATAATTACTGTATACTAATACTAACTTCTGAACTCGGATATTTGTAGTGACTGTCCCGTCATCATGGCATCTGCCATTTTATTTCAAATATGCCTTGCTTGCATTACTAATTTATTTGTTTAATCTGCTCCACAGGCAACATCAGCTTTTCCACACATCTTGAATATTGAAATAAATAATCTATTCTTGTATAACATCGCTATCAAAGATGTTAGCTACCCTAAATCTGTTGACAATACACATACAGTTTTGAAATCTATCCTTAAAAAAATAGCATATCATCTGATCATGTAATTAAGTCATTACAGTGTAAAATTTAAAAAATGTATGAGAATGTTTCTCAAAAATCTAAAACTGGTCGATTGACGTTCAAAAAACACCTTGATAAATTAAATGTCACTAACTATACACTGAAATTGCCACATGCAACAGGTAGCCCAACAAAACGTAACTTAGAAGAGACCCTAAATAGTGAAAGAGCTAAGTGGTAAAAACTTGAGAATGACATAACAAAATTGGAAAGTGATCTACAGGCAACAAAGTCAGAGAAATGTGATCTTTTGAGAAAAATTGGTAATCCGCAAAATATTGGTAAAAGAGGAAAAGCTAGAAAAAAACTAAAATATAAACAGGCACAACAGTACAGGAATCGTTCCACTAATATTCAAACAATTAAAAAGAATTTTGAAGACATGGCTAATGATGCTGGGCTTATACCGCTTGACTTGAAAATGAAAAGTAAAAAGGGAAAATTAATAAATGTAACTATTATAGATGAAAATGAAGAGAATAATAGTGGTTTAGAAGAAGAAATTGCGGAAATGGTTTTTGTCTTGGATACCTTCAACATTTCTATAAAGGGGTACAACGAAATAGCACAACGTTATAGTAATCTTCCAAGAATTATTGCCATCTCTAAAAAAAAAACAGAAAATGAAAGATAAATGCCCTTTAACAAAAATTGATAAAGAAATTGGTGATAACAGATATATTGGGTGTTTTCGGTCAATAGAGCAAACCCTTCAGTCAGTATTAAATGACACAACTAAAACTCACTTAATTAAAGATGGTATGATAAAAAAATAAAGCTTAGTGGGGATGGAACACTGTTGTAGTTGGCGAAATGTAAAAGTTGCAAAAGGTATGTTTTTCTTAAGAGGCTCGAAATAGGCTTTGAGTGCACCTTTGGTGGTAGCGTAAGTGTATCCAGTGTTAGCGAGTGTTTGAAAAATGTCGTAGATAGCTTCACCCCCGGAATGAAGCAAAAGCGTCGGCTGTCTTGCAGCATCTGTAATTGCCATCGCCTGGGAAAAAAATCCAACCTTGCAGTGTACCTCCATCAAACTCCTGGCTGTCTTCTTCACCATTTCGAAGCTTAAATTGCGGAAAATTCGGCAACATTGAATCCATTATCAACTCGTCGGCATTGTATATTGCCAAGCCGAACAGTAAAGCAGTAGTAATAAACGATAGACTCGGACACATCAATACTGTACTCTCGTATTTATTTCTACCCGTTCACGTGAGTCTCTCTCCCTGTGTTTTCTACATCAGTTGCCAGGAACTTTCTGCCCAATTTGTCACACTCTGTATGTTTTCAGAAAAACGTTCCTAGGGTTATTTTTATGAACCAACAGGAGAAATGTTTATTGTGTTTGGTAAGTGAATTTCAAATTGTTGGAATATCACCTAATCATTAAAAAGATCCAGTATATAATTTAACCTTAAAATGTTAGTTTGGTAAACATTTTCATAAAATCATTAAAATACATTAGTAGTTTACTATTTTACCATGTACATATTATGTAGTATCTGTGCAAAAGTTGTTTTTGGCCTCAAATTGTTTACAATAAATGTATTTTATAAGGCTTTTATAATGTTATTGCTTCCAAGCCAAATGTTTGATTGATAAATAAAGTTATATTATTACTAAATTTAGGAAATATATAATATTTAAACTTCAGATATAAAAACCAGCCCTTTTAAAGTTAAATCAAGTACATTTGTATAAATATTATATTTATTGTCGAAATTCATTAATAATATCATTTTATCAATTACGACAATTAGGTAAAAACATTTGACTCGGAAAAAAATTTTAATTAAAGAATCTTAAAAACAGGGGGTTTATGGTAATATATTTTCTGATAATTTTTGGTTAAAAACTTTAGCCAAAAAATTAACAGCTTTATAAAATACATTTATTTTGAACAATTTGAGTAATATAATGCTGTACAATAATAATATTCTGTATTGTGAAGAGTGTGTAAAATAAAAACAAAAAAGAACATTTGGAGCCTGAAATTGGCAAAAAGAAATAAAAACACCGAGCCTGTGCAAATTTTTTTTAATTTTATGTATTTATTGTGCAAATATGTTCCCTCTTTTTAGGCTGTAAGTCCTTGGAGGTTGTTAACTTCACATATAGTAGTAATTTTGAAAAACCCTCATGTCCCGGAACATGGACACCTAAATTCTCTGACAAGAATCCATGGGTACTAGCGTATCTCGGTACTGTTAAAACAATCATCGGGATAACAACAAACGGTTGTAGCACAAACATTGGGGTGAATTCATATACTGTTTCTTACACTGTTAATGCTACACCTATCGACTTTCAGCCGATAGAGTCTGAGGAAAATGTCGAGGTAAGCTTATTTTCAATTATGTAGTATTACAACAACAAATTTTGTTTTATTGGCTTACAAAAATATAATATGTCGGATAATGTGTTGCAAAAAATAGGCCTAGGAGGGAGGAATAAGCAACAGAAAAGTCCACATCCTAAGGCTCATGGCAGGGGCTCATATGGAAAAATGTTTTCAAAGGGCCTTACTTTGATAGAAGATGTTCAATATTATGAAGGGAAGAGTAAGTACTAGGACCATGACCAATTTTTAAATGCTTTTCCCATTTTACACCTAAAATCAAATTAATGTTGACCCATCTTGGGAAATGTGGACCATTTCATGTATATAACTGAAAATGTGGACTATTTTGAAAATTGACAAGATTTTCAAGAATCTTAATTTTAAATATAATACGTCGGATAATGTGTTGCAAAAAGTAGGAGGGATCGATGAGCATCATGAAAGGCCACATCCTCAGGCTCATTGCTGGGGCTGAGGTGTAACGTTTTCAAAGGGCCTTAATTTGATTGAAGATGTTCAATATGGGAGGGAGGAGCAAGTAGTATGTCCAATTTTTAAATGATTTCCCCATTTTACACCCATAATCTAACTAATATAGACCTATCATTTTAAAAGTGGGCCCATTTCATCATGCATATAAACAGAATAATTTTGAGCCTTATAAAATAATTGGGACCCATTTTACACCTAAAATCTAACTAATTATGGACCCATCTCTCAAAATGTGGATGCATTTCATGCATATAAAAAAGAACTGGGACCTATTCTAAACCTAACTAATATGGACCCACATCTTAAAATAATAATAATATAATTGCCAAACAATAATAATTAATAATTCTGTTTTACAATGCTTGCTCTACTTAACTTTTTATATGTTTACATTTTAATGTTGTTATTTAACGTTATATTGATCTGCACTTTGCTCCTGGTCCGAGTTATTTTGTTATATACTTGTGTCCTTCCTTTTTCTGTCTAATGTCTTACTGTATTTTTTCTAATGTCTCTTTATATTTTTTATTCTTATAAATTTCTATTTTTATATATCTATTTTATATTACTGCTTTTTGTCTTTGTTTGCATTTTTAACGTGTATTTTACATTCGGCCTCCGGGTCACTATTATGTAGATTTTAAAATAAAACCGAATTAAATTAAAGTGGACCCATTTAAATCTTCCTATTTTTGCATAAAATCGAACTAATGTGGAACCACCTTTTAAAATGTGCACCTATTTCATGCATATAAACTGAAAAATAGGGACCATCCTAAAAAGAATTGTACCCATTTTATGCGTAAATATGGACCCACATCTTAAAATAATAATATAATTGCCAAACAATAATAATTAATAATTCTGTTTTACAATGCTTGCTCTTCTTAACTTTTTATATGTTTACATTTTAATGTTGTTATTTAACGTTATATTGATCTGCACTTTGCTCCTGGTCCGAGTTATTTTGTTATATACTTGTGTCCTTCCTTTTTCTGTCTAATGTCTTATTGTATTTTTTCTAATGTCTCTTTATATTTTTTATTCTTATAAATTTCTATTTTTATATATCTATTTTAAAATGTGCACCTATTTCATGCATATAAACTGAAAAATAGGGACCATCCTAAAGAGAATTGTACCCATTTTATGCGTAAATATAAGTAATGTGAAGTCCATGTGAACCATATTAAAATGTTTACTTTTTTAACGCATAAAAGCTAAGAAACTTGGACTTGTTTTTTAAAATGTGGACCCATTTCATACATATAAACTTAAAAATGTGAACCATTTTGAAAAATTGGGACTCATTTTACGTCTAAAATCTAATGTGAACCTATATTCCATGATTAAGTTTTGTTCTTTATTATTTAAAAAAAAAAAACATTGACGAAAAATTAAGCGGGACAGTTCCAACTGTCCCAATAGTTGGCTACGTCATTGGGTCATATTACCGACTGGGAAGGAAGGGTAAAAGCTTGAATAGAAGCCCCATGGGTTAAATCTCAAGAAGCCCATCTAGAAAATAAGTACATGGGTTTTTTTAATCAAGATAGTATGTGGGCTTCTTTCGAGATAGTACTTACAATCAGACTGACGTTATCTTCGATTATTATGATCACGTTCAGTATCAATATTATTTTTTTCAAATAGCGTAGTTAAATTTTTAAAAATAACAAAGTTCGACTCTGGGATATAAATATATTCAAAAGATTTTTTAATATTTAAAGATTGGTGTAAATAGGTGGAAAAAGGGCTGTTACGCCCCTTTTTACCCAGTTTTAAATATTTAAAGATCTGTATCTTATCCACCGTTCCAAAGTTTTTTGTCAAACCAATTTTTCCTGTCTTAGAAATGGTTTTATGGTACTTCAAAAAATGGATGTGCATGATATAAAGCTAATATAATAAACATATATAATTATTTGTAGACGTTTTCTGGATATAAGAATGGATATTTTGGAGTGACGAATAATTTCTCTGTTTTCGATGCACAATTCGTCCGAATCAATCTAACCGTTCGTGCAGAAAATGGCTACGGTTTAGAATTTGAACTTCTGGGCCCATGTTCAGGTAAATATTTCGCATTCTCTCTGAAATACAATTCATCACCGAGTCTTGAAGTAGACATAATAGTCTAGTATTTGAGTTTTGAGCAGGTGGATTTTTTCCACTTTTTGACAGATTACTCAGCTGTTTTAGTATATTTATAAATCCAAATTATTAACCAGCTTGTTGCCTCTTATGGTATGTAAATACCTACCTATTTTTTTAAAGGAAGAGACACGGAGGTCGCCAAGACGTAACAATAAGTAAATATCCAATAATGGTATGGTTTGTGTTTGGTGTTGCAGTTACAAAATATTTTAACATTTAGTATTTTAATACCATTTTGTTGTTTTTGTTTTTGTTTTTGTTTTTTTTTATAAAATGAAAGACACCAGTTGCAAAATTGTTCCCAGCGCCCCTCCCTATATTCACCCCATCAATATCGTCTACTATTATTTACTATAGATCCAAATTTCCATTATTGCTATTCCTCCATAATGTGAAAAATTGTGCTAACCGCCCTTGATCGAGTCTCATTTTGAAGAATGAAATTGACCTAATTGTTTTCAAAGTAGGCCTATCAATATCTAAAACATTCACAGTGTAAGCCAAAGGTTGGATTCCCTATGGAGAGTGATTGGTTTTTGGAAGGGTGGCGCCATCGTGAGGAGGAGGGCGAGGGCCAGGGCTCCCGTCGGGGAGTAAAACCACAATTTGTCGTGGAGAAAAGAAAATGTATTTTGTACATATTAGTAGACTCTAACCCCTGGACCACTTTCGAAACATTTTAAGTGACGCTTGACCACGCACACTTTGCTCTGGTAGGGGAATTCTTCCACCTCGTCGGGACCTCGGACTCCCCCCCCCCCCCCCCCCCCCCCATCCTGGCGCCACTCCTGGTTTCTGCTTTGTTGGTCTGATTAAAAATTGCACATTTAGAATTATATTACCATGGAATTATCATGTTGCTTGATATTTGTGTTTTGATGTTTCAGTTAAATTTGACAAATAGTTCAATACTTATCTACTTACTTTACCTTATTCAATTTTATTTTCCACTTTTAATGTTTTAATGCCGATTTTAAAATCTTTTTAGGGATTTTTTTTTACAGTACTATCTTTATTAGCGTGCAATGTTTTTAATTTTTCCTTCTTGAATTGATGATTTTATATCTAATGCACATATGAGCATCTGTTTTATATGGGGCACAATATAAATGCTTTTATTAATTGCTGCAAAGCAGCCAATTCATATTCTTGACAGCAATTTGACATCTGAAAGGTCATTGTTTGTCAAAAAACAAGGGCCTAAGATGATTGAAAAGCGGAGTTTCCTTCTTTCGTTCTGCCGGGTAAAATCAATTACTTTAGGCAACGTTTGTAGACTAACCAACACGTACCAACGTCCGCATGTCGCGCTAGCCTTATCCTACTCTAGGCCTAGACTAGCTAGGATGGTATAGGCCTCCCAATGAAAAACAACGTCGCTCCTTGATAGCTAACATTGTCTATTTAACATCACAATAATTCATTATTAGACCTATAGTTGTTTTTTGAATTGTACTCCACAAATCTCAGCCGGTACCTCGCACACCTCGAGCAACGTCTCGTATCTATTGTCGTGACGTCATGGCTCGCTGGCTCACACTTGCGATGTCTCGCACTTGTGATCAAATAACACGCTGGCTCGCACTTTGGCAGTCAACTCGCCCCTAGAAAACCTGCCCGTGGAAACTTGGGCCCATAAAAAATGTACACTTCCTAGACCATGCAGTCTTCAAAATAAAAATTGTAACCTTTGGTAATCAACTACATTTTCCACATACATAGAAACTTTATTCAAAAAAACCTAAACCATAATTCACCACTATACATCACTACATCACTTTTTGACAAAAATGAAAAATTACGACTTTGTTACCCAATGAGAAGTGTTCTAATATAGACAATGGGTTGTGTCTCATATTATTTGTTATATTTTTATTATTCATTATTTTCACTTGACTCCCATAAATAATTTAGTTCGAAGAACATTTATGCAGTTGTACTTCGCAGGACTTCACTTGCAATTTGCAATTTCTAGTTATTATTATTATTTAAAGTAGAAATGTTTCTATAGGTAAAGGATCAAATACCAATCAACTACAGTAAGACCCCTCCTCTGGAAAACCCCTATTAAGGGAACACCAAACGAAAGTATATCTATTAACACTATGGCCAACCCTCATTTAGGGGAAACAATTAAATAAGTCTTTGAACCCCTAAATTTTTGTAGTTTTCTGGAATACTTCCTAGACACTTTCAAGCGGCGCCTGACAACGCCCATTTACACTTTCGTTTGGGACAACGTCCCGTCCCCTTTCCGGGTTGGTGGGGGGGGGGGGAGGATGTTTAGCGCCACCCCTGAATAAAGCTATCGGCCCGCTCAATATCAATCCCAGTATTATTAAGTTTATGTTTCTGGGTCCGAAAAATAATTTTATTTTATGTCAGTGAATTATTTACAATTTATTACTTCTGAACTAGCTGGCTTCAAGCCAGGCTGTATTCCTATAGAAACAAGGCTTGGCACCATGTTTTTCTAAGCCGGGCTTTGATCGCAGTGGGGGGGGGGGGGTTCTATTGACTTCGGGTAAAAAAATGACCAATCAGCATTCAATTATGTGTGCTGTGAGCGAGCGTACGTTTCTAGCGCATTGTTTTGAAACAAATTCGATCCAACTCGGCCACAAGTCAACTTGACCACAGTCCACTCGGCCACAAGTTATTTAATGTAAATCTCTGTAGTTTTTGCATCCTTTTTCTTCGATATAATGATTAAAATACAGTATATTTTAGTAAAACAGGACCACCACACTACCAAAAGAGATTTGAATGCTATTGCCTATGAATTAAAAAGAGTTATTTATTAATGTGTTCGTCTTCTGTTTAATCACAACATTCTACTTCAACAATAATATTAAACAATAATAATGACAATAAATTTATAATATTTACTTTAATAATACTAATTAGTCATTATGACGACAATAAAGGTGATAACAACAACAACAACATTAATAGTAATTACAACAACAACATTAATAGTAATTGTAGCTGCCTCAACGTAGCAGCTTTAATATGCTGATCAAAAAGGACACTGAAACGATTTTACTGGCTTCGGCCGTATCATTTATTCTATATTTCTTGCCGTCGTATCAGGCCGTGTCTTAAAACTCTGGCAATCAAATAACAACAATCATAATTATTAACATTCAGAAAATAGCAATACAATCATAACACTAATTAATTAAATCATCATTAAATCAAACTTCATGCTTATGTAGTTATTTATCATATTATTATCAACAGTGCTCATCCACAGTATCAACTGTATACTAATTATTATTATAATCGTTTTCATAGGTAAGTCAATGTATTACAAATGATTCCACAGTCGAATGTAGATCCTAGTATAGAGAAATATCATAGTTAACAACAATAACAGTATTAACAGTATCCTGCTGTGCTGCTCAATCAAGCGGAACGGACCCGCATCGAGTGTACGACTTTCAGCGAATCATCAATGAAGGAAGTTTCAAACACAATAACTTTAAATTTAAGCCTAGAATGCTTAAAATGCAAAATCATAAAATAATTAAATTGTTCAACATAGCAATTGTCATGGTGATTATCAATACAATTATGAGTACGAGAAATATAGTAAAATCATCTTTTTCCTGAATATGTTTGCATAGAATGATTTAACAATTAACTAGGCCTAGGCTACGCCTACACATACAGTAATGCGTACAGTAATGCGTACACCCGACTCTGTGAGAACTCCATACAGAGCAAAAGCAATACAGTACCCTTTTATCTAAATTACAAGGCATAATACCACAATATTTCCGCTAACCAGAAAGTACATCAATATGTTTCTGGTATATTACTTAAGTATTGAATAAAGAATGTTTACCGGTTCAGGTGTCACTGCATCAAAAATCAGACATATCAATGAGAACATCAATCATTCAAAAGTTTTGATTAATTCAAAATGGATGTTACTGCCTAGCAACCTTACAGAGGGCGCTATGACCAAAAACATACCTATCGGTATCCGATACAGGGCTCCCTTTAATTTCTCAAAATTAACCCACCCATTACAAAATCATCAAAAATTAACAAATTACCAACAGGTATGACTCCTTTTTTTGTTTTATTATTTAGTTTACTTAGAGTTTTTTTTTTTTACAGTATCTTATGCAACACCTTTAAGATTCGTTGCCTACTAGTAACACCAACTTAGTCACTGGTCGTTGGATCTCCATTTTTCTTCTTCCTGAGTACAGGGTTACTTTCCTGACAAGTTCATCTTGACCAGGCATGACTTTGGTTACACGTCCTAGCTCCCAAGTGTTTCGGACTGCGCCTTCGTCCATCACCATAACAACATCTCCTATTCGCATATTTCGTCTCGTCACATTCCGTTTCTGCCTACTCTGTAAAAGGTGGACGTACTCCTTGCGCCATCTTGACCAGAAACGTTCGGCCAGGTGCTGGATTCGTCTCCACATTTTCCTGCTATAGCGACCATTTTTATTAAAGTTGCCTGGTGGAGGCGGTACAAAAGGCTTCATCATGAGTAAATGTGCTGGGGTCCGTGGCTCTAAACTAGCATCCTCAGTGGTACTTAAGGGTCGACTATTTACGATGCCTTCAGCATCGGCCATGAAAGTTATCAACATCTCATCATTAAGTTGTGCCCTATGTTGCAACATAAGTGCATCCAAAATACTCCTTCGTTCACAAATCGCTCACAAACGCCACCATGGTGGCTTGCTGTCGGGACCTTGAAAAGCCAATTGCAATTTAAGTGAAGCAGTTGAGACTTCTTGATTTCAGTCATTGTTTCACGTAGTTCTCTTGAAGCACTGATAAAGTTGGTACCCTGATCCGATCTTAATTATTTAACTGCACCTCGTCTAGCTACAAGTCTTCGAAAGGCGTTGAGAAACGAGTCAGTGGACAGCGAACTGGCAACTTCTATGTGGACACTACGTGAAACAAGGCAAGTGAATAGTACACCGTAGCGTTTCTCCAACTTCCTGCCATTCTTCACTTCGAAAGGTCCAACATGTAAAGGCTGGTGCAGGTTCTAGTCAATCAGGCGGTAGGTCTGCCATTCTCTGTGTCTCTGGCTTCCTTCTTAATCTACGGCACAGTACACAGTTATGGATAAATCTGGCTACGGATGACACTCCACCAATTATGTGAAAACCACCAGCTGTAATGGCATTTAATGTGATACCTCTACCTTGATGGTGCGTCACTTGGTGATAATGAGTTACTATTAAACGTGTTAGTTCAGATTTGCTAGGGATCACTACTGGGCATTTAATGCTTTCAGGAAGACTGATTGACCTCTTTAGTCTTACCTACCCTAATAAGGCCATCTTGGTCCACCACAGGATTTAGCCAGGACAACTTATCAAGTTCCTTATAGTGGTTATGCTGAGTAGCTTTTACCATCAGTTTCTTGGCTCTGTCAATGTCCTGAGTTGTGAGATCTCCACTTCTTTTCCAACCTCTGCATTTGTATAAGAAAACAATACATAGAGCAAGAACTCTGCTTGCTCGGCTCCAGCTGTAGTATCGCTTTAACATCTCTGGAATCGTTTGTACACTAACATGGGTGGCCTGAACTCAGATGTGTATAAGAGACAGGCGCTATGACCAAAAACATATGTATCGGCATCCGATACAGGGCTCCCTTTAATTTCTCAAAATTAACTCATTACAAAATCATCAAAAATTAACAAATTACCAACAGGTATGACACATTTTTGTTTTATTATTTAGTTTAATTAGAGTACCCGTTAACTCTAGCCTCGGTATTGTCATTGTGTTACCCTGCATTTGCTCATGACAAGTGATACTCTTACAGTCCCATCTTCGTGCACTAGCCTTAGGTACGAACACTGATCATATCCTGAAGTGGATGCATCACTAAAGTGGTGAAGTTCAACAGAAGACACCTTTCCAGTTGCATTAGGTGCCTTATAGCATCTGCTAATTTTAATGTTGCTAAGGTACTGAGGTTGCTCTTTCCAAGCTATCCAATGTTGGATTTCATCGTCATTTAACGGTTCGTCCTAGTCCTTTCCTTCTGCACAGACGTTCTGGAGGATTCGCTTCCCCTGTAAAATGTAGGGACCAATTAATCCAAGTGGATCAAACACAGCAGACACAGTCGATAGAATGCCTCTTCTTGTCGGAGGATTCTCTTTCATGTTGCCTTCAAATGTAAATACGTCGAGAGTAGGGTCCCACAATATTCCCAAAGTACGTTCTGTGGGTAGATTACTCAAGTCCTTCTGGCTGACATTAGATGCGATGCAATCATCTGGTAGAGCTTTCAAAACCTGCTTTGAATTTTGAGAGGAATTTATGCAATTTGAATCCTCCCACCTTCAACATGGCTACCGTCCTCTGGATTTGGTCTATTGCCTCATCCGCTGTCTCAACTGACTGCAAGCCGTCATCCACATAAAAGTTGTTTTGGACAAACTCTGATGCATCTTGGCCATACTTGTCTGATAACCGTTTTGCTACATCCTTCAAACTGTAGTTGGCCCATCCCGGAGATGATTTAGCGCCAAATACATGTACTAACATTCGAAACTCCTTTGGTGCTTTATTAACATCATCACTTTCCCACCATAGGAATAGAAATCCCTATGTTGTGGTGCTACCCGGATCTCTGATAGAACATGCTTTTAATGTCACCTATGAAGGCAATTCTTTCCTTTCGAAAGCGAAGAAAAACTCCTATCAAACTATTCATTAAGTTGGGACCTTGAAGTAGTACATCATTCAAGCTAACTCCTTGGTATCTTGCCGCACAGTCAAGTACCACTCTTAATTTTTCAGGTTTATGATTACGGTAGACTCCATGATGGGGTATGTACCAGCCAGCATTAGCAGTCTCCTCTTCTGGTACAGCTTCTGCCTGGCCCTCATCTACAAGGCAGTCCATGAATTCCTTGTATTGTGTTGCGAACCTTTCTTTCTTCTTAAATTTACTTTTCAGACTCTCTAATCTCTTGATCCTCAACTGAGAGCGCTGCACCATCATTCTTTAAGTTTCCCAGGTCGACGAAATCACTTTGAAGTGCCTCTATCACTTCGGATACTTTAGTGGCAGTCCTCAAGGATGTTGTACACAACTTCGATTCTCCATGCTCTGTCATACCTACAACACCCCATCCAAGTACTCTTTTCACAGCATACGGATCTTCATCCGAAGCACCGGGAATCACGTCTGTGGGTGTTAAGGCTTCGGGGCATTTAGCACCAATAAGAAGCCCTACCGGTACATTTAGGAGTGGACTTAATTCAGATTTATGGTGCTGTAAGTGAGGCCAAACTTTAATGTTGTCTGCAGTAGGAATCTGTGAAACTATCACTGGGATACTCTTCCTGGTATATAAAACTGGTACTTGCACGACGTCAAAATGATTCAATCCTCTTATGGTCAAACCCTGAACTCTTTCTGACCTCACCTTGCCAGCAGTCAATAGAGTGGATATTTCTAGGTCCAGGGGCGGATTTAGGGGGTGGGGGGCCGGCCCGGCCCCGGCCCTCCTTTTGGGAGGAAAAAAAAAGAAAAAAAAAGGGAAAAAAAGAGAGAAAAAGAAAAAAATGATAGCCCAGAATGCCTCAAATGTTATGTTCGGGCGTCTAGAACACAGAAATTTCGCGGGGGCATGCCCCGGACCCCCTACGACAGTGTTGTCTCAATCAAGCAATACAATACCCCTGTCTCTTATACACATCTAGATGTGTATAAGAGAATATTTCTGGATCCGCCCCTGAGGTCTATACTTGTTTCATTTGCTCCAAGTTTCACCTTCAAGTCATCTGTCAGGAAAGAAGCATCCGACTGCTCGTCAAGTAAGGCATATGTCAACATACTTCTCTTGCCATAGTTGGCCATTACTGGTACAATGAATGAGAAGCACGTGCTTCATAGCTGCTGAGTTGCTAAACCTACTTGTGATGTTGGTATCACTTTGAGACTGCGGTGCTTGTATATCAGTTTGTTTGTTGTTGGAAACAGAAAATCTATGCATGCATGTAGGATGTTGTCGTTGACAGACATCACATGTACGTTTTCTTTTACAGTCTCTCCATCGGTGACCTCTAGCAAGACATCCTCTACACAGACCCGTATCTCTAACAGTTTGTTCTCTTCATGCCCAAGAAGGTCCTGCATGTTTCAACTGGATGTGATTGGCTACACACTGCATATATATCACCTTTGGAACGTTGCTGAAAATGTATTGAAGTACTAAAAGAAGTCTTCTTCAATTTATGATGAGCAAGAGCTGCCTCCCTTGTTCCATTTCCAAATACTGGGTCGTTCACTTCCCAAGTTGAAGCTCTCACAAACTTCACAACATGCTCCAGCTCAGGAACAATATTCTTTGACTTCAACTCGTAATTTTTGCTTGACCAACGGTTCTGCAGAAACTTGGGTAGCTTGCCCACAATCTGTCTGAGACTACTCTGGTTGTTGAGTTCCTGAGTAAATCCTAGTGCACTGAGTGCCTGGTAACAATTTTCCAAGTCATCAGCAAACTCCCCTAGTCGTGGAATATCAACTCTTGGTCTGTCCATGATCTTTCTCACCCACGCTTGGACAATTACTGCGGTGTTACCAAACCTTTGTCTTAAAGTGTTCATTGCCGATTCATAGCCTTCTGCAGGGGGCTTCAATACACAATAATGGATGGCATCGAGGGCTCTACCAGCACACATCGACATCAGTGTGTTCAGCTTCATTATGTCGCTGGGAACATCGCAGTGTTCTTAAATGAGGATATAAACGCATGAAAGAAAAGTGGATCTCCCTCATACACCTTCACTTGAGCTTTTGGCAAAGATAATGCCTTTAACACCCCAATCATACTCTAAGATGTGTCACTGGAATTAGCACTATGTGAGTCAGCATCACTGTCACTTACAGAATTTTCGGTTGGAGGGACGACAATCTCTGGCTCAACTGGAATTGGTGCAGGAGCTATTTCACCATCCTCTTCTTGTGCAGGTAAGTCTACTGTTCTGGAGCAGCAACTGACACGTCTGGTCCATTTGTAATTGGATGTTGCAGCTTATCTAATCTAGCCATTTCTCCCAGAAACTCATCTTGGCATTTAGTCATCCACTCTAATTCCCTCTCATAATCTTCATCCTCTTCAATCAATTCAACAAGATTATCTTGACATTCTTCTACTGACTCAAATCGTGTCTTAACCTTCTTCTTTGTCCTTCTTCTTTATTGTGACGTCTAACCGAATTTTACTCTAGCTGCCTCAACGCAGCAGCTTTAATATGCTGATTTCTTGCCGTCATATCAAGCCGTGTCGTAAAATTCTGATAAAAATCAAATAACAACAATCATAGTTATTAACATTCAGAAAATAGCAATACAATCATAACACTAATTAATTAAATCATCATTAAATCAAACTTCAGGCTTATGTAGTTATTTATCATATTATTATCAACACTGCTCATCCACAGTATCAACTGTATACAAATTATTATTATAATCGTTTTCATAGTTAAGTCAATGTATTACAAATGATTCCACAGTCGAATGTAGATCCTAGTATAGAGAAATATCATAGTTAACAACAATAACAGTATTAACAGTATCCTGCTGTGCTGCTCAATCAAGCGGAACG
>NW_022691310.1:29916-37659 GCF_011630105.1 Anneissia japonica
CGGACCCGCATCGAGTGTACGACGACTTTCAGCGAATCATCAATGAAGGAAGTTTCAAACACAATAACTTTAAATTTAAGCCTAGAATGCTTACAATGCAATATCATATATAATAATCAAATTGTTCAACATAGCAATTGTCATGGTGATTATCAATACAATTATGAGTACGAGAAATATAGTAAAATCATCTTATTTCCTGAATATGTTTGCATGAAATGATTTAACAATTAACTAGGCCTAGGCTACGCCTACACATACAGTAATGCGTACAGTAATGCGTACACCCGACTCCATGAGAACTCCATACAGAGCAAAAGCAATACAATACCCTTTTATCTAAATTAAACAAGGCATATTGATACCACAATATTTCCGCTAACCAAAAAGTACATCAATATGTTCCTGGTATATTACTTAAACATTGAATAAAGAATATTTACCGGTTCAGGTGCCACTGCATCAAAAATCAGACATGTCAATGAGAACATCAATCATTCAAAAGTTTTGATTAATTCAAAATGGATGTTACGGCCTAGCAACCTTACAGAGGGCGCTATGACCAAAAACATATGTATCGGTATCCGATACAGTAATATTTATTTTAACAATACTAATAGTAATAATACTAGTATGGTAGTAATAACGATATTATTTAAATATCAATTTTAATAACTAATTAGTTAACAAAGTCATTGTGCAATTTTATAGGACTTTATTCGTTGAAAAGCTACAGGGTAACCTACGATGTTCCATCGTGTCCTTATTTAAACACTGTATATGTACCTTTGATGATTTATATTATATATATTCAACAGTGTTAACGGCTAACTCCCTTCAATATCATATATAATACACGACAGTATTTCTAGCCGTATTGCCAGATTTATCTGGCTGAACGCCCTCCTGAGGCGTAGCATTGTGTAATACAATGTTCCCGACGGTTATTTGGACCTGTTCAACCATTAAGCCTTCGTGGTCTAGTGGTTATGACGCTTAACAGTAGCTTTGATTAGACATTTATTACTATTTAGTTTCGTTCTACACATACATGGTGCAGCACTCTTCCCGACGGTTATTTGGACCTGTTCCACCATGAAGCTACAAGGAAGAAATTTTTGTGTAGGTGACGATCCAGTGAAGGGTGTAAATTTGAGGGTCTTTTAAATTTTTGAGGACCCAGATCTAAATATCTCTTTAAAAAAAACCGGGTCTAAATGAAACATTCTATAATACTTCTTAAAGGTCTTGTAAAAAAATGATCCGCAGTATAGTGTGAATCAGAGGACCAGTTAAAGGAAAATGTCCCAGACCACATATTTCTAACACGGATCAACTAATCGGTATGAAACATTTAAAAAAAGTTACAAAATAAGTTTAAGCAAGTTACAAGGAAGAAATTATTATGTGCTGGCGACGAATCAGTCAAGGGTGCAAGTGGGAGGGTCATTTCAATTTATTTTTTGAGTATCCAGACCTAAACATCTCCTTAAAAAAATCAATGGCCATAATTTAAACATTGTATAACATTTTGTCAAGGTCAAGTAAAGAAATGATAAAATTTTTGTGACGATCCAGAGTAGGGTGTAGATCTGTGGACCATTGAAAGGATAACGTTCCAGACCACATATTTTGAAAACGGATCAACTGATCTGAATGAAGGTTTAAGTTTAACCATGTTACAAGAAAGATATTATGTGTTGGCGACAAATCAGTCAAGGGTGTACATTGGAGGTTCATTTAAATTTTTGAAATCCCAGACTTAGATATCTATAAAATGTTTTCAATGGGTAAATGTAACTTTCTATAATAGTTTGTAAAGGTCTAGTAAAGAAATGACAGAATTTTTGTGATGATCTGGCATAGGGTGTGAATATGAGGACCATTTAAAAGAAAACGTCCCAGATCAGATATTTCAAAAACGGGTCAACTGATCCGAATAAAAGTTTAAGGTACAAGGAAGATATTAACATGTGTAGGTGACGATCCAGGTTAGGGTGTAAATTTGAGGGTCATTTAAATTCCTTACGTCCCTGTTATAGATGGATAAAATTGACACTTTGCAAAATAGTTTTTCATGGTGAAATGAAGAAATGAATCAATTTTGGTGACGATCCGCAGTAGGTTGTGGATATGAGGACCATTTAAAGATTTTTTGATGACAGTTGATTTAATTATTTAAATGCAATTTGCATTTTCTAAAGCGCTTAAACCAGTTAGAGCTAGGTTAATCTCAAAACTACCGTGATATGCATGAACAATTTTGCTTTCATTCAATGAATCATTGTGAACTATGCACGTTCCTATGCAAGGTCGGCCCATATAGCGTGCAATGGTTATGGGTCACGATGTACCTCGCTCTTACCATTGCAAGCATAGTTGAAGTCACTAATAACATCGCAGTGAACTTCGTTTTCTTTTTTCCCCTTCTTTTTTTATTTTTATTGGCTTCACACTTCATTAAAATTACCGGTATATTGGTTTTCCATGTTTTTTTTTACTTTATACCTTTTAAGGACTTTTCTTTTTGTTGAAATTCCAACTTCATTTCTCGTTAAAGCAAGAGGGAAAAGCCCTATGTTCTGTTGTTCAAACAGGCATAGTAAGTTTAGTTATTATTATTATTATTATTATTATTATTATTATTATTATTATTTATTCAATTAAATTCAATTTAATTTTCAATTGCTACATCAGCCATTTAGGGCTATTATCTGCCATATCGTTTAATCTTAAATTATTATTACCAACGAATTTAGCAGGAGGTTATGTTTTTTGCCTGGTTTTTTGTTTAGTTATTTATTTGTCTGTCGGCATATTTGTTGTGACCAGAGTACAGCACATAGTTTTTATCAGAAATTCATCGAACTTGGCCACAATGTTTCTTTACCTAAGATCTAGAGCTAATTAAATATTGAAGGGTCAAAGATCACAATCAACGAAAAACTATTTAAAAAAATTTATTTGTCTACATCCCATTGTTTTGATCACAAACTTTGTCACAATGTTCCATGACCAAAGATCTCATTAACTCCTTCAATAAAGTTGGCAGGAAGTTATGTTTTTTCCCCTGTTTATTTATTTATTTGTCTGTCGGCATATTTGTTGTGAACAGCCTACAGCCCATAGTTTTTATCAGGAATTGGTCAAACTTGGCCACAATGTTTCTTTACCTAAGATCTAGAGCTGATTAAATTTTGAAGGATCAGCGTCAAAGGTCACAATAAACGAAAAACTATTTTTTTTTATTTATTTGGCAGCTCATACTTTTAATCACAAACTTGTCAAACTTGGTCACAATGTTCCCATCACCAAAGATCTCAAATTATCTGAATGTTGAAGGGTATGTAAAAGGTCAAGGTCACAATCAATAAAAAAAATATTTTTTTTCCAAATATCTGGAAGTGACTAAATTTTGAAGGGTCAGGGTCAAAGGCACAAAAAACTTTTGCCGTATAAACGTGGGTGACGTGTGCTTATAGACCATTTAATTTCAAAGTTATATCTGTGAAAACAGTTTGGTGTAATGGTTAGAAGAGTGTTTTCCTCACTACTAGCCCCGGGTTCAAATCCCAAGGAGTCTACTTCTTCTTTATTTTCCATTACTTTTTTTTACGGGGACAATATGCGGGGGAAATTTATACTGGCTGAGGAGATTCATGATGTGGGAGTGGAGGTGCACCCTCCGAGTGCCCTCTGTTTATTATTACCAAAGCAATTCCATTACCATTATTATTATTAATTATTATTATTATCATCCTTATGATTTCCATTACCATTATATGTTACAGATAACACAACTACTTTAAAATATCCAGCTAGCATGAATGTGGATACTGACATGGGCACTAATACACCATCACTTGATTATTCAATCACCCCTGATCCAACTGCAAATAACAAGGCTACCGTTATTCCCTCAGGGAATACTAATACACCAATGTCTACAATCAAGGTTAGTAATTATCATTATCATTGGATTTTAGTTTCTATGCATGCAGTGCAATAGGAACTTTTGTGATCAGATTTTGTGTGTGTGTGTGTTTAGACATTTAGAGAGAAATTCCGCATGCGTCAGAAAAAGTTTTCCGACATTTTGTTTTTACCTCGCGACGTGAAGTTCCTCAGTGGTGGTCGGGTGGTGGTTCAGTCACCTTCTTCCGGGTATTTGCTTTTGATTATCGCCCCCAGTTGCTTGATAAGATTAAAAATAATTAGAGCCTGGCCCGAATTACCTAACATGGTAAAAACACTTCTCGCAATTTTTTCTGCGTGCAGCAGGCTTCGTAGCTGCATCGTAGGCTGATATAAACAATCTAAGCAAGGCTACAAAGCGAACCTACAGAGCAAAAGTGTGTTGTTTATTTGTATGTGCAGAAAGGCTGCTGTAGCTTACTGAAATAAACAATGTATTGCTGGGTCATTTGTGGATGACAAGCACAGGTTTAGACCGTTAATTTAAAGTATGGAGCTGTTTTTTTCAATAAGAAAAATGTACACCTGATTTGAGTGTCCCCTTCCACACGCTGTCAACGACTGGAACTTGTTTGTACTCCTGTATTTAATATTTTCTTAATTAATTAGCCTAGGGTCTAGCCTATTTTAAAATTTACAATTAGTTTACCTCTTTTAACTGTCAAAAAATGATAATACACCTCTCAATAACAATAACCTCTCAATACACTCCTCAATAACAATACACACGTGTGAAAAGGTTGATCATCAAACAATATTTTGTAGTCTTGATTTAGTAAGATAAATAATAAATATAAATGAGAGTTAACGTCGGTTAATTGTAAAATTACCAAATGTCGCAATGTCGCTATCGGTTAGCAAGTTGAGCCCGTTTTTATCATCAACCAATCACACGTACGCGTTTACAATTTCCAGTTTCTTATTGGTTAGTGATTCGATCACCATATTTTTGGTATCCGGATTGGGATTTTCTCGTATGGACGCGCGGCAGGTAACGGTTAGCAGGATTCGGATCCTGCTAACCGTTAGCAGCCGTGAGAACATAGCCAAAATGAAGTGTAACTCTAGGTATGCAAAAGATGTTTACCGGTGCGTGACAAGGGTCTGCACATGCTTTTGAAGCGCGAGGCCAGCAGTACAAATACTATTCTAATATATGTATGTTACCATGTTGCCTAGGAATTTTATTTTAATGTTACCCTTGGTACTGCAACTATTTGATTCTGCTGACGATCATTTACATACTGCAAATGTGCTGCTGATAATGGTTTTACAGGTACTAGATTATAACGGCTAAGTTTCGTATCTCTCGTTCGTACCGTCCTAGGTCTACGTCGTAACAAAGCTACGTTCTTCTAGGCTAGACTAGGGCCTGGAACCTAGCATGGAACTGTCGTAACATCACATCGTGTGCATTTATACTCTATTTTAACACAATTCAATCTTCCTATAATTTATTCAAAGCCGAAGTTAGCGGTGCCAATGTAGACCACATTAGGTACGTAGGCTTTCTTCATAAGGTTTCTACGAATGGATGTCTTCCTAACTGTGGAGCAATTGTTGTCCCTCTCCAGTACCGCCTGATTATAAATCAACGGGAAATCAACCAATACCTACGATTTTTTACCAAATTTCGTTCCCCATTGTATGTCCATTTATGTCTCACCATGTTTCCCCTAACAAAATAATTAATTAAAACCAGAATATTATGAATGATATACACTGCATCCAAAAATCGCTTCTCAACGAAAAACGCGAATAGTCAGGGCCATCTACGATTTTGAGTGGACAAAATTGCAACAGAAGGATTGTTTTTAGCTGATATGGTAGTTAAATATCTATAAAACAACATAATAAAAATCGGCCAAAATCTGACATCGGGAAATGAGTTTTTTTAAAGACAGAAAACGAACTATATTTTGTCTTTTCTTACACAGTGTGTTAAACGGTTTGGCTAATTATCATATGAAATTCAAGTCTCTGATTGGTAGAAAGTCCGGTCATCCATGATCAATGTCAAATTATGTCATCTTGTTTACGTTTTTGCGTTGACTTCCTGGTACGTGTATCCGCGGCGCGGCACATGGGTAGTGTGCCTAGGCCTACATTTCATATACTTTCAGTTACGGTAATTGTTATTGTTTCTGCATTGGATTTTTTTTCCTGAAAATGATCATCTGATAGCATAAACACATGTTCCTGATGAGTAAGGCATAGGCTTACTACCTATGTATAGCTGACCAAGGCCATCCTCTCACTCACTAGCTAGTCTAGCAAAAGCTGAGCTCAACGACCGTTACGTTTATGAATTAGTGTAGACCAACGCAATACATACTGTATTCTAATTCATAAAACATGCAATTGCATTTTCCTACATTCATTCCTTGGGAAGCAGTGGTAGTCACTGAAATCTTTCCATCCTGAATAAAGAAATCTTAAATAAATAAATGATTACATACACAAGATAATTTTTTTTGTCTTAATAAACAGTAGTCTTGAACATTATTACTGGCAATTATTAGCAATGCATCTCAATTTATTTTAAATCAATTGTAATATATTTGTCTGATTTAAAAAGGAAGTAAATAAATGTTAAATTGAATTGAATTGAATTGAATATAAATCTGATTTCTCTGAAACAAACAATAACAAAGGTACCATCATCGTACAATAATAAAATTTTCAATATTATTTATAGTAGTCTTGGTTATGCAATACAAAATACTGCAGTATCACTAAAATGCACTTTCTGTAAGCTGAATGTTATGGATTCCTGCTTTTTTTTTGTTTTGTTTAAAGTAGCAAATGTCTGTGAACTTGTCTGCTCTATGCATTCCCATGCATCAAATCTCCAAGATATGTCCTAGAAGAAACCAGAACCCTGTGGGTGCGTACGTTCCTTTCTGTAAAAAAATCAATGTACATTTGTGAATTGCAATAACTTGAGTGTATCTTTTTGAATAATGATTGTGTAAGGTAGTACAGTATTTTCATTTTGAGTTAAAAAAAATCAGAGGCGGATCCAGAAATTTATGAAAGAGCCCATCAGCCTCATACAAATTCTTCCCCCCCCCCCCCCCCCTTAAAATCGTGAAGAAACACAAGTTTTCGCTCCATAAACCGTATTTTCCGGTGAATAAGCCGCAAATTTAATACGCGATTTTCCCCTCGAGGTTTGGGGCGCGACCTATACATCAGTCGTTAACCTACTCCTAAAAAGTTCAATCGCGAACCGCAGCGAAAATCAGGCGCCGTCTGTCTAGCTTGGGCCCATGCTCCTAGCCCAATTAATTAGCCTAGCCTTTGTTGAAGGGCTAGTATTTGTAATTACACTCACTAACTGTACTGTGAATCCTACTACATTTTCTACGACAATCAAGCAATGGTTTGGGTTATTTTCATAGTTACTTTCACTCGAACAATTTTGAAACACGTTTTATTCGAAATCGCTTCGCTCAAAACAATAAATAACCTTCTTTTCGGGAGTGTACTCCTAGGTCACGTGAGCAGCTTCATTTATGATGTCGCAACAAAACACACGTGGGCTGTTGAAACTTTCTGTTCGACGTCTGGTTCCCGGTGGCTTGTACCGTTATAGAAAGAATACTGATACCGCTATATTTCAGAATAAAAGCTTGTGAAATTAATTTATGCAATAAAAAAAGTTATCTTGAAGTTGTAATAATTATTTTACTGGAAATTAATTGAAAAAGGGCATACGTTCGTCCGTCTATCATGCCTCCATCACATGCTGTATATGTGTATAGA
>NW_022691310.1:38111-40410 GCF_011630105.1 Anneissia japonica
CTAGGTACACCAGGTCCGTCAATCTTAGCCGTTAAAGTATACTAAAACACTAATAGAACACACAGAACACCTTCAAATAATAGCACAAGTAAGAGGCCGATATGCCACAACTATCTCAGTTTGCTCAATGTTTACCGACAGTCGCGAAAACAACATAAAGAACTTTTCTAGGCAGCTCGCGACAGAAACAAAATGTCGGGAAAGTTTGACCCGACGCATGCGCAAGTCAAATTTTCGACTAAAAAACGACTCAAAACTTGTGGTAGGGGGTATATGTTTTATCGCTTACAGCTTACATTTTTCATCTAACCGAAAAAACAAACATTTCTTGCACAATTGCATGTCCACCAGCAACTATCGAGCACAATGTATACCTGCCGCTATGCACCGTTTCGGAGCCTATTTGTTTACAAATATCCTGCACATCTCATACACACATTTTACATGTGAACCATTACATTAGTTCCATGTGATTTAAGGTCACAAAGGAACTAAAAAATGAAATTTACCACATTATTAGTTATATTAGTCAGAAATAAAAAAAAAAATATCTTTACATCTTCTACCATACATTTATTTCTTAAATATAGTATGCCTAATAACAAAAAAAAAATGCTAAAAAAGCATGCATCAATCACCAGAGGATTATTTAAAAAATGTAAGTGATAGTTCAAAATTATCAGTCTCCACAAGTGCACAAACAGTACTGTATGCTAGGGATAGACAAATTTGTACATTTTTATTTGCATGAAAATATTGATTCAAAATAACATGATATAAAATAATAGATTTTTTATGACCATAATGCAACCATGGATAATATACAGTACATTTTTAAGCGGCCAAGTACTGTAGTGTTTTAGTTGACTATTACATAAACAAATAGAAATGTAAGTAACCAATGTAAAATATTTATTTAAATTTATAATACAGTACCTGATATTATTTGAAATATGGGATATGAAAGTATAATTTTAAATATATATTATGTCATATTGAGGAAAAAGCAAAAATAAATATTGTAAAGTTGACATGAGTACATATTATGTCTTGTTTTTTAGAGTAATATACTGTATTTAAGACCCTAGCTTAAGGTAGTTAGGGACGTCCTGGGTACGACATTAAACTCCATCCGGTCGAAGCGTCGGCGACTAAACTGACAACCCTCTCAGATATGTCTTAGTGGCTGCTGAGGGGAGGGTGTTTATGTTCGCCCAGCAGCAGGGACGTAGCCAGGATTTTGAAAGTGGGGTTTGAGAAGATAAAGTGAAAATTGCAATAGACGAATTATAAATAAGCGCAAAAATAATTATGTAATAAATCAACAGTGGCAGATCCAGGATTTCGAAAGAGAGGTGAACCAGGGAGGGACTTTCACAGACCGAGGAACCACCCACCTCAGCCCCCACCATGGTTGGGGCTGAGGTAAGAAAATTTATGATTAAGGCATCTCTGGATGGCCGGAAATTTCACTCTCGCACTTCAATTTGAATATATTTTACTTTTTTTTCTTAAAAAATGAAGTTGGGGGGGGGGCGCCTTGAATCCACCTCTGCTCAAAACATTCTTTATCCAGAATAGTCATAATCACGAAAAATGGACATGAAAAACCAGATCACATCCTAAAAACAAACAGCAGTCACTAAGACATACATCAGGAGCCGACTCGATGGAGTTTAATATCGTACCCAGGGAAGGGCACAGATCTGTTTTGAATGGTGGAGGGGGAGGGCATTTTGTGAGTCGACACCCACCTCAGCCCCACAATGGTTGGAGCTGAGGTGAGAAAATTTAAGGAAATAGTACCTCTAGATGGCTAGAAATGACACTTTTAGTAAAATTCATCATCATCACATCACCATTAGTCAAAATAAAGCGCCAAAAAAAATTCTCATGATCTTTTATCAGGGATTTTTGACAACCATAGAGATCTTATTGGTGTGTGTGTATACCATAGAAAACAAAGCTTAAAAACATTGTCTTAGAGTATGTACTTTACATAGGCCTATTTCAAAAACGTGATTTCACAACCACCTCAGCCCCACCATGGCTGGGGCTGAGGTGAGAAAATTTGAGGAAATAGTACCTCTCGAGATGACCGGAAATGACACTTTTATGTAGTAAAATTCATCATCATCACATTACCATTATAGTCAAAATGAAACGCCAACAAATTTCTCATGGTCTTTTATCAGGGATCTACGGTACTTAATATCCAGGACAACTCAGGCCTAATTATAGCTTACTAAGCTTTAACTATATATACTATAGTATGATAAAAAAAACTTTTTTTTTCGCA
>NW_022691310.1:41448-53293 GCF_011630105.1 Anneissia japonica
ATCAGGGATTTTTGACAACCATAGAGATCTTATTGGTGTGTGTGTATACCATAGAAAACAAAGTTTAAAAACATTGTCTTAGAGTACTTTACATAGGCCTACTTCAACAACGTGATTTCACAACCACCTCAGCTCCACCATGGCTGGGGCTGAGGTGAGAAAATAGTACCTCTCGAGATGACCGGAAATGACACTTTTATATAGTAAAATTCATCATCATCACATTACCATTATAGTCAAAATGAAACGCCAACAAATTTCTCATGGTCTTTTATCAGGGATCTACGGTACTTAATATCCAGGACAACTCAGGTCTAATTATAGCTTACTAAGCTTTAATTATATATATTATAGTATGATCAACAAATCACAACTTTTTTTTCCCATTTAGCAAAATTTTCCTTACTTTTTAATGCTATTAATATTATTATCAATTATTACTATCGTCATCATCATCATTTTTATTATTATTATTACTATTAGTAGTAGTATTATTAAACAAACATGAACTTTTATCAGGGATTATTAACGTGTGTGTGATATACCATAGGAAAAAAAAGCTTAAAAACATTGTCTTTGAGTATGTACTTTACATGGGCCTACTTCAAAAACGTGATTTCACAACCACCTCAGCCCCACCATGGCTGGGGCTGAGGTGGGAAAATTTGAGGAAATAGTACCTCTCGAGATGACCGGAAATGACACTTTTATATAGTAAAATTCATCATCATTATAGTCAAAATTTCTCATGAAATTTTATCAGGGATCTACTTAATATCCAGGACAACTTGGGCCTAATTATAGCTTACTATTAGCTTAACTATATATACTATATTATGATCAACAAATCACAACTTTTTTTCGCATTTAGCAAAATTTTCTTCACTTTTTATTGCTATTAATATTATTATCAATTATTACTATCGTCATCATCATCATTGTTATTGTTATTATTATTATTATTATTATTACTATTAGTAGTAGTATTATTAAACAAACATTTAAAGAAACTTGCAAAAGGATAAAAACGAAATTGAACCACAGTATCGCATTTCTATCTTAAAAGACCTGGCCTGAGATTTATGGATTTAAGATTTTTTTAAAACACGCTTAGGCCTATGTATAACGTGTACTGATGCATATTTACATGTTTAGAAGTATCCATTTTGAGTGATCCAAGGAAAGAATTTGTATTGGCTCAAGAATAAGCTTTAAAATGTTAACACTGTGTACAAAGGGGGGAGCCGCGGCTCTCACGACTCCCCCCCCCCCTGGATACGTCTCTGCCCAGCAGCAAGAAAAACCAATAGCTGAACAAAGGGCGGATGAGCTCCTCGGAGTCAATGGCCAACCATTAATTAGTTTAAGGAATAGGAGTATTTTAGTCTCATTGTTATTATTATTATTATTTTTATTTTATTTTACTGTTATTATTTTATTGTTATTTTCATTTTCTCAGTTGGCCTATATTATTTCTCTGTAAAGCGCATAGGGGCAATGTGCAATATGCGCTATATAAATATAACATTATTATTATTATTATTGTTAACATATACATATGTATCAATTATCATCTCTAATGACTCATGTGCAAGATACATTTTTATGATCTATTTCTGTCTTGGAGTTGAAAATCAAAAAAGGAAAGTAAAAAATGTATACTGTAGTTTGGTTAATTTTTTATTCAATTATTAGATTTACTTACTATTATTAATTATGATAGATTTATTGCTTTTAGATATAATTTTGTTATATTATTCTTATATACAACATACAGTAAAATAGATGAAGAGATGTATGTTTTATTTTCAAAACAATTATAATTACAATACTTTGTTTTTTTATATAAACTACAAAAGTATGAGCGAGATAAAAATGATGAAAACATAGAATAATGGAAAGTGCTTAGCAAAAAAACTAAATACAGTAAAACATTAACTGATATACAAAATACAAATCAATTATTATTAATTGATCTTATTTAAAATAATTATGTATATACCTCAAATTGTTCTTGACCATGCAAAAAATATCATAGCATCAAAATCTTCCAGACCATTTCTTCAAAATGCAGTTTATCTTTAAAACATAATTATAATACATTATTTAAAAATTAATAAAATTACTATTATTACTGTATTGCGTCGAATATACAGTACCATTGAATTGATTGGGTCATTAACCAAAAAAATAATGCCATGCAGCATTGAATTAATATTAATGTAATACTGTAAATAAATAGGCCTACTAGGCCTAGCCGCTTGAGAAATTAAATTTGAAGTCATTAATAGAGTAATATGATGAGCATAATTCTTCTTAAGATTACACACAATGTGAAGCTATCCTTCCACTGTATCAAAGGTTAGTATTTAGTAGACCCGCCCAAGCTTGGCCTGCATTTAAACTAACTACCTCCAACTAATGACCTAGGGTCCAGGGTAACCTACAGTCAGTATAGGCCCTACCCCAGGGCCTAACTAAAATAAATAAGGAGAGGCCAGGAGACCGACCGGTCGATAAAACCAAGTTTGAACTTCGTATTATTTTGCCATTGCATAATACAGTTTTACAACAAAACAGTATATTAGTAGAACGTTTTCTATCAACGATGTGCCTTTTAAAATTTAGTGACAATTCCGAGCGGGGTGTGGACGTTAGGACCAATTAAAAGGATTTAAATTAAGGATAACACTCCACCCACGATATTTCAAAATACGGACCTACCTAGATTTGATTTTTATATTAGGCGAGATGTAACGCCGGTTTGCCATGGTATTTAACATTTGAAGTAGGCCTATAAATTTGTTATTTGTAATGCCAATGTTACGGTATGATCTTTATTTGGAAAAACTCATTGAAGCATCATATCTTCACTTTGGCTTACCCTTCACTTTAGCATAGTCTCGATCGTCCCAAGGTCTTCCGACTTCTGAGGTGTCTTAATTACTTTTAAGTTCTTCAAAATTCAAGGTTTTCCCCTCTTGAAAACGGTCAGGTAATTTTCCCCATTGCTTTTACAGTAAATAGGCCTTATGAGTGTATACGTACAGTACATAAAAAAAAATGAGTAGTTGCATATGATTTTTTCCCCATAAATCGATACTTCCCAAAAAGAAAGGGGGTCTGGGGGTTCTCCCCCTGGTTCCACCGGCCATGTTATGTACTAAGTCTGGGTATGTTTTCTACTATTACTAGGCCTAAATATTTTAAGCTATGGTTGGATTTTGGTTAAAAAATATCGCTTATGGTTTTATGGATAAAGGAAGTTAGAAAAGAAGATATCTCCACTCGTTGCGTTTTCACTAGATATCTTCCGCTTCAAGCTCTCCTATAAATTTGAAAAAAAATACTGGATAGGCCTAGCTATTAGCACGTGATCCTTTCAACGGCAAGGAAAGTTTTTTTCCCTGTAAGTAAGCCCAGGAGGGCGATCGCGCTTCTTAAGACTGATGGATTGCAACTACGTCCAAAATTGATTCAAAATCGGTATTTTAAACGTTATATTTGTTCATCGATTCGTAAAATCACTGAATATTACGATTGTCTCACCTATGCACGGTACTGAAAGACGTCCCGCCCAGCCGACTAATTTTAAACATCGATCAAGGACCTCCTTGAGTTTACCTACTACTTTTGTCAGTTCTTGTAGGCACAGGCAGCGTACAAAGAGGTTATGTTTTCTGTGGTTGAGTTGGGTGCCTTACACTACAGTATGCGATTAAAGTACAGTATATAGAGCCATGGAAACATTGTGGAACTGCCTACAGTTTTAATTTTAATTTTAAATTGTTTTGCATTATATGGCCGTTTACTGTTTTATGGGTTTTTCCCATTTGCCTTTCAACGAATATAGTTGTATGAAAAAAATGTGTCTCAGTGGGGTTCAAACCTGCAAACTCTCGCTGTAAGGAAGAATGTCATATCCATTAGATAACAGAGACCTAATAGGATACACGCGCAGATTTGGGTGTAGGTAATAATGACAGTAGAAAAAAAAGTCAGTAGGAAGAAATGCCATTAACAAAGGAATAATACAGTATAATACATACTCCAAGTATCGAAATGCATGCCATCGTGTCGATAGTCAATATTTCAACATTAATTATGTCATAATCAGGAATAATTCATTTCAAAATAGGTGTGTTGTTTAAGATACATACAGGAGCTATCACACTCAGTTAATCCTACTCATATGGTAATTACTGGCGTTCGTAGTATAATTTATCAAGTATCAGTTATTTCTTCATTGTATTAACTACACCTAATTATTTATTAGGTTGTATTTATTATTTTTCCACTAAATTTACCATAGGGCATCATCATTTCTGTTTGTTGTATTTCTTTAAGTTTAATAGTACATTTAATTATAATAATAAATACAATCTGGAGGTTGTTATTTAAGTAAATACAATCTAATCATACATGTATTTAAGTAAATATATGATACTTGAATAAATACAACCCAATAAATCAGTTTGTTGTTGTATTAAGTATTATATAGTATATTTAATAATAAAATAACCAAATAAATCAGTTAATTAGGCTGTATTTAATTAATTATATGTAATTAGTAAATAATACTTAAATTAAACAACCTAAATAAGAATTTTTAATGAGGATGTTTTAGTATAATTTTATTTTTGATAAATAAATAAGTAAATACCAGTTGATCCTACTCAAATGGTAATTACCAGTGTTTATAGTGTAAATAGGAAAGTATCACTTATTTCTTTATTGCATTAACTAGGCCTAATTTATTGGGTTGTATATATTTTACTAAATTCACCATAGAGCATCATAATTACCCTTGCCTCTGAAGGTGGAAGCAGGGGTATTGCAATATTACCCTGAGTCGCCTACGAAGCGCGCGTCTTTCTCTCTTTCTTCCCCCTCTCTCTATCCCATGGCCGGCGGAAGCGGAGGGGCCGAGGGGCCCAGCCCTCCCCCCCCACTTTTTGGCGAAAAATATATAATGTCTGGAGATTTTTGTATGATCGGAAATGCAAAAAAAAAAGGAGGGAAGAAGGAGGAGAAGGATGGGAAAGAGAATGTTTATCCAGTACCTGACCGAGTTACATTTTCTCGCAATTCACATTGGCGGATCTGGGGGAGGGAGTCGGGTGCTGACCCCACCCTTGGGCAGCAAAAAAAGGGGGAAAAGAAAGGAATTCTAGACCTACCTTTTCAGGACCTGTTTGCTGATTTTTTTTTGTTGCTATTATAAAATTAGAATTTTGAACAACATAAAATTTTATTTAAACACACTTCAAATGTCGGGAAAGCTTTCTTTTTGGGATTTATCGATTCATGGAAAAAAGAATACGCATGCAACTACTCATTTGTTAATGTATGTATACAAAAAACTTTGAATTTTGAAGAACTTTAAAAGTCATTAAAAGACATTTCAGAAGTCAGTTAAGCTCATCTCCCGCCATCTAGAAATCGAAATTTTTCCGGGGGAACCCGGACCCCTTTGATTAATTGAATCATTTTCAAGGGCCCCTTTTATCTTTGGAGTTCATTGATTAATTGAATCATTTTCAAGGGGGGGGGGGCCTTGAATTTTGAAGAATTTTAGAGTCATTAAAAGACACCACAGAAGTCGGGAAAGCTCATTTCCCGCCACCTAGGAATCAAAAATTTCCCGGAAAAGAACCGCAGGACGCCCCCCCCCCTTTCTTTTTGGGATTTATCGATTCATGGAAAAACTACACATCTTTTTTTTTGTATGTATACACACATAAGGCCTATTTACTGTATTAACAATGGGAAAAAATTATCTGACCGTTTTCAAGAGTGGAACACCTTGAATTTTGAAGAACTTAATTACTTTTAAGTTCTTCAAAATTCAAGGTGTTCTCCTCTTGAAAATTATTATAATGAATCAATGAACCCAGAGAAAGGGAGGTTCGAGTTCTTCCCGGGAAAATGTTGATTTCTAAATGGTGGACAATGAGATTTCCCGACTTCTGAAGTATTTTTTAGACTTTAATTTAAAAGACACCTCTGAAGTCGGGAAAGCTCATTTCCCGCCTTCTAGGAATCAAAATTTTCTTGGGGAAGAACCCCTGGACCACCCTTTCTTTTTGGGATTCATCGATTCATGCAAAATTCGTATGCAACTACTCATTTTTTAAAAATTGTTATGTATGTATTCACACATAAGCCCTATTTACTGTAATAACATTGGGTTAAAATTAACTGACCATTTTCAAGATGGGAAAACCTTGAATTATGAAGAACATAAGAGTAATTAAAAGGCACTTCAGAATTTCCCGTCATCTAGAAATCGAAATTTTCCCGGGGGAGGAATGTTGACCCCCACCACCTAAATTTGATTCCAAATCTGCACGATTCATAGTCCCATTCATCTTATAAGCAGTGGCGTAACAGGGGAGGGCAGACTGTCCCCCCCCCCCGACGGTTTTTACTGGGCTGACCAAGCTGTCGTACCGGGGTGGGTAAGAAGAGAAAAGAAAAAGGGGAGAGGGAGGGAAATAGAAGGAAGGAGAAAGAAAAAGAAAGGAAAAAGGATAATAAATAGAGAAGAGAAAAATAGGCCTAAAAACAAGAATAAAAAGGAAGATATAATGAACAGATATCACAATACCCAGGCCTGCAACCCCTTCTCCTCTTCAAAAAGTGTCCATAGCGCATTTGATCTCAGCCGCCAGGTATTCTCCGCAATGTGGCGTAACCGCCGGGGGACAAGGGGAAAATATCCATCTGTGGAAAGTCTTTCCCCATTGAATGCCCTTTTCACCCGGGAAAGTGCCTGAAAATCTCAAATTTTAAATAGCATATTTTGTTGAGGTAGGCCAATTTTCTCTAAAAATTGCACATTTTAGGGAGTTTTGATCAATTCCGACGAAATTAGAATTAAAAAAACAATAAATTTTCGCACGCATTTTTTAATGTTAAAGCTTGTGCTTGCTCTCCTTTGCCTATAAGTTATAACACATAGTCCCAAACTCAAGAAAGAAAATTTATGATAGGTCTTTTTACCTAAAAGAAGGGCCTCAATGTGTAATGATGTTGAAAGAATATGTTTGTAATAAATAAAGCCATAAGGAAAATGCTTTTATTCAGTTAAAAAAAATGAGTGTGGCCATATATAACATAAGAGCATTTCTTGTTGAGGTAGGCCAATTTCCTCTAAAAATTGCACATTTAGGGAGTTTTGATCAATTCCGACGAAATAAGAATTAAAAACACAAACATTTTTCGTGCGCATTTGTTAAGGTTAAAGATTGTGCTTGCTCTCCTTTGCCTTCTAAGTTATTTAAAAACATAATAGTCCCAAAATTGAGAAAGAAAATTCAAGATAGATCGTTTTACCTAAAAGAAGGGCCTCAATGTGTAATGATGGTGAAAGAACAGGCCTATGAATTGTAATAAGTAAAACCACGATAAAATGCTTATATTTTAGTTTCAAACACACGTGTGTGCCCTATATTAATAATAAAATAAGCCCTATATGTCATATTGTTTTCTACATGGTGGGCTGTCTCTTATACACATCTAGATGTGTATAAGAGACAGCTGTATTAACAATGGGAAAAACCCAAGACCCCTGTTACGCACCTGCTTATAAGTGGGGCCCCCCACTTTGAAAAACGTTCCGCTGGCTCTATATCCTTCCCCTCTCTGTGTCTGTGTGTGTCGTGTTTCAGTGGTTTGTATGTCCTTCCGGCCACATAACTTAAAACTTTTTGGACCGATTCACTTCAAAGTTTCACACATTGACAATATTGCAGTGTCTCGGTTCTCCTCAAATTTAGTGCTGATCAGAAGTAAAATGTATATTCAGATTTCCAGAACGTTATCTATATATTTTCGGTCGCATCTGACAGAGCCAAATCGAGCGGATTGTTCGACCGCGTACCAACATGGTCGGATTGAACCGACCATGTGCCACATTTTCAACAGACTGGAAGCGGTCTGGGCGGCATGAAACGCCGATTGATGGGATTGCCACCTGAGGCCTATGATGATAGGACTTGTTTGGCGAATGGAAAAGTAAGATGCAGATTTTATGTGTTTTAAATATTTATAGCCGTATATGCCACAATCCTCTGTCCAAATTTTATACCAAAACAAAAAATAATTGTGGAAAAAATATTCTATAGATGCACAAATAATATAAAAACAAGAGAAAGATTTAAACCCCATACATACGATGGAATTTACACATAATGCGTGCACATTCACCGCTTGGCTGCACTTCACCGTATAAGTATGTATAGCTGTTAATATTACACTCCTATAATACAACAACCCGCGGATCGATCGAATCGACTATAAAATAGATATAGGGCGAGGGTGTGTAATCTCAGATCTTGTTTCTATTGTATTTCCTTAAGTATCATAATACATTTATTTAAATTAATACGTATTTATTTAAGTAAACACAACCAATAAATGTAAAATTGGTTTCATTCTATTTACAAATTTGAAATTATAAAAAAAAATGATTGTGTTTCTTTTTTTTTCGTAGTAGAATGAGTAAACATTAGTTATTATCAATGCAGAAAAAATTTATACTGATGCTGTGTATTGCTGAAGGCTACAAGCTATATATATGTCTATTTTCAGATCTATTAGGTTGTAAAAAAAACTAATAGAACCTAATAACAAATCTTATTATAAGTTGTTTTTTTTAAAGTATTATCAGTTAATTATATATAATTAATGAAATACAACTAATTAACTGATTTATTAGGTTGTATTATTATTAATTGTACAATACAATATTTAAGTACAACAAACTAGTTCTATTTTTTCTATAAATTTTACCTTTCAGTAAGTATATTTATTTCAAAATCATAATTACATCATGGATCAATATTTAAATCTTACTAGATGTGTATAAGAGACAGCTCCTTTGCCTATAAGTTATAACACATAGTCCCAAACTCAAGAAAGAAAATTTATGATAGGTCTTTTTACCTAAAAGAAGGGCCTCAATACAACAAACATAAAATTTGTTTTAATCTATGTACAAATCTAAAAACCAACAGATGCACTGATTATGTTTAAATAACATAAAATGAACGTTACTCCGAATAAAGGGAGGGAGGCCATGATTCAACGTTTCAACCTTTATTGGGTCATCATCAGGAATGAGAAAACTTAGTGATTACAAAAAACGCTACAATATTTAAATGAGGGGATTAAAAGCTAGTACAATAACAATGGTAATTATGATGAAACATACATAAAAATAAACTAAAATACTATAAAATAAAATAAATATAAAAATAAAATAATATAAAATACTTGTAGTTTTAATAATGGGTTTTTTTATGGTAGAATCATGAGGGCGAACATTTTTCAAATACATTGTTCAATTAGTTATTATTAATGCAAAAATCTGCTAATACTGTATTTAGGTTGTATCAAGTTAAGTATTATTAATTAATTACAAATAATTAAATACAACCTAATTACTAAATAAATATAATGTACTATATTATATTTACCGTCTATGTCTCATCATGTATTGATATAGAACTATAATTGTATGTTGGTTTACGTTTTAGAAATAGATATAAAAAATAACTGATGCTTTGCTAATTATACTGTGAACACTATTAATTACCATTATTCAGTAGGATGTGTGATAGCTCCTATCCAACCAACACCCTATTCTGAAATGGATTTCCTTTGTTAATAGCATTTCTTCCTACTGGCTTTTTTTCCTACTGGCATTATTTCTGATTTCCTCAGATTTAACACCCAGGCACTTTCTGTCACACAACTGACTAAAACGTTCATACATAGTGAAAATATACGTAAGATAGAAAAGGTTATAGGCCGCTGCAACCTATAAGCTTTTCCAGCTTATTTATTGATTACACTCACAGATCGAAATGGATAATGTAGACGGGTGGTTTGCTGTTTATTTATGAGGTATAGTACAGTAATACAAATACAACATGGTTTTATTTCGGTAATAGCAGTAAATTATATTTGTTGGATAATTTAGACTACCGCTTCCCGCTAGGAGGTGGAGTTCCAATCATCCAACATCTCGGGAAGTAGAATTTACTACTTCACCTCAAACCATGTATTATTTGTACACATACATACCAACAATTACAACATGGTTTTACTTCGGTAAAGCAGTGAATTTTACTTCCCAACTCCAACACCTCGGGAAGTAGAATTCACTACTAACTTCATCTCAAACCATGTTGTAATCAATGCTCCAAATTGTACACCGACAACAAATATTTTAACTTTCATTTAGAGGAGCACTAGGTCATGGTAAAATGCAGATACACCATTTTCAATCACAATTTTGGTGCGTTTCTTATAAAATCGTTTAAAGTTTACATTTTCCGTTCTGCTTGTATAGGTAATGGAGTATTTTGCCGAATTTGAGGATCGTGTTTTATCAAACGTAAACCACATAAAAGGCCTACAAAACAAAACGGAGTACTTTGACGGAAAGAACTATAGTAAGACATAGTTTGGATATTTTAATATTTTACAAAGCTTAAGCAGTCTTTGTTTTCATAATATAATTTTTGTGTTATTATTGTCATATATAGCCTACTGTCTGTCAGATTAAAATCTGGTTCTTTGAAACCGTTAAATATCTTAATTGAGACATAGTTTAAACATTATGAAAACATTATAAAATTTTCAACGTTCTTGCGTTGTAACGTTTCAACGTTCTTGTGTTGTAACATACTGGCCAGCATGATTTACTTCAAATGTATCTAAATTATATAAAATATTTATAATATTTTTCTTATAGTTGGATTTGCAAAGATAGAGAGTACAAATGGTATTCAATGGATAAACAACAACCTGCAAGTTGCTGATGAGACTAAAGTAGAATTTGCTCTTCAGGTCCAAACTGAAATAAAAGGTAATGTTATTCATTATAGTGATTGTTACTTTCATAATTATAAATGATTGATGATATATTAATCAGCAATTACGCTTCAAAGCCTACAATCACAATAGAAAAAAAAAATCAACCGTGGTTCTTAGATAACGTCTGGATTTGAAACCCTTCCGGATTGAAAAACTGCAACAACAAAGACTATGTCTCCATTTCATTAAGTGAATATAATTCCAAATGTCACCTTAATTGAGGTAAAAAATAATGACTTTTACAGTCGTTTTTCACCGGAGCAGCTGCTGCGTCACGACCAACATGGCCTACCGATGGCATGTTTACAGTGTGGTTTTTAAATGAAACGCCAAAAGAGCAACATTATACGTACGTACCGTACTTAAGCATCTGGGTTTTATATGGAACGCCAAAAAGGCAGCTTTCAAACACAGTCGATTTTCTTAAACACAATACACTTGGTTTTCAGGCACAGTCTGTTAACAAAAGCAGTAGATTTTTGTAAAGGACGATCGGTTTTCGGCTTCTTTAGGTGTTACAGTAAAATTTTGTTTTAGCTTGCCCTGGCCAATGCTGACGTCTCATCCTCATTTTAGTGGTTTTTAAATATTTGCATGTTATGTAAAATGATATGAACGTGCTATCAAAACCTGTACCTGAACTACCACTACATTTCTAACATTATAAGTAAAGAAAATAACTGAGCGACATAATGAATTATGCATCCTATATTCTTTTAGCCGTCCTATTGTTCTTTTTATCGAAACTAATCGCGACATTCACATTCTAGTGGGTAAGCGAACGAAACCCTCTAGTTACAAATAATTAAGTAAATAACGTTAATAATAATAATAATCATAATAATAATAATAAATGAATAATTGATGTAACGAATAATAAATGTAAAAATATCGAAATAACTTCAATAATAACAACAGCAACAACTGAAACAGAAATTGCAACGGAATCAGCAACATC
>NW_022691310.1:53715-68444 GCF_011630105.1 Anneissia japonica
TCATTCAATTGATGCTTTCAGAGATAATGCGGATATTGAATATCGGTATTTGACGGAAATATTTATGTGCAATGTTTATGATATCGTAAACGTTTCCCGCCTCAAAGCAAAGTTGAATTTTACCATATTTCAGAAAATGGTAAGTAAATAAAAAAAAAAACTATAGACATCTCAGGTTGGATTTATTAGCCAAACATGTTAGATATAGTAAATTATCACATTATTCCATTCTGTCATTTTCGACTATGACTGATTTGCTATGAATCAAAGGTCTCCATCTTGTCTCTATGATTCTTCAACCAACCAGTATATACCAATCTTCCACAGGTATGAACAGTCCTTTAAATTTTCTTTAAAGGACTGCAGTTAGAATTATAAATAATATTTAATTAACGTAATAATTATTTCTTTTTAAACACTTATTCAATTAGAAATTCAAACGGAATAATAATCGCTTTCCCACCAATCAACAAATGCATAACATGTATTACCATTCCAACATTATTTGCGTAGGCCAGAAAAATAGTTTAGAAAAAAATTTTAAAACGTTTCTGGATAGCCAGTAATGTTAGAGCAAAAAAAAAAAAAATCCTTTTGTTGTGGTGTCTAATAGTAATAGGATGTTGAAAACTTATTATTTATTGCCATCTACGATGTCTAGTCATTGTGAAACATTTAACAAAAAATGAATATACTTCTGGAAAGCACCATATGTGAAGTACGGTATATTTTACTATTTTTGTGGTGATTTTTCGTCGAATTTGATAATAATTATATATTTCTATAGGATACATTATACACCGAAAATGAAACTGTTGACAAAGAGCCGATTTGCCTATTTTTCAACGAAGCACAACTGTAAGATTTCTTTTGTTTGCTTAAATTTATAAGAAGTCACTTTAATTTTTTCAAAACTTAAACATGTGAATTTAGTTGTAAATGAGTATAAGTAAATAAATATATTGATTGTCATACGATTTTGATTCAATGAAGGATTTGGAGTGATGAAGGTGTGATGACTGACCATTCCCAAGGCAAAGTATCTTGCTATTCTGACCATATTACCAGTTTCAGCGTAATGATGAAGGTTACTAAGGCTGAAGTATGTATTCGTTTGTGCAATGTCTCTTATTTACACACAGTACTTTACATACAATTTGTAACATACATACAAACGTACTAAGCATACTAAACCTATCAAATACCTTTTTCTATATAGGCCTACATACAATACATATAGGCCTATATAAGTATACATGCAGCAATATCCAGAGAGCATAAAGAACTAGCAAACCACTGGAAATCATAATGATAATTTACAGTGACACTTAAAAGTAATCGTCGTAAGTTCAAAACACCAAATTGGTTAAAAATGTTTATCAATCACGTTATAGGTTCTATATATATTTTTTGTCAGCTATGTTTTAGCTACTTTTCACACTGTGTGGAAAAGTATTACATTTCAAACTTCATTGAAAAAATAAAGAATTTCCCAGATAAAGACATAAAGCAGTGTCTTTTGAAAAAATGTGCCTTTCTCTTAAAGGTGTAATTTTTGCTTTGCCTACTTCAAAAAATAGGCTTATTCAAAAATTATATTTTGCAAAAACCAATTAGGGCGGTCGGCTTTATCAACCTCAACTTGAACTTAAACAGAATTACTTTTGCCAAAAAAAAACCAAAAAATGTTATGCCATATTTGTTTTTAAACATATTTAAAGAAAACACATTGTAGCAATGACTCTTTGACTGTACCTCAAACTCCAAGTGTGGTGGTTATATTTTAATGTTTAATCAATCAAATGATATTCATTGGTTTCAATTACAAAATACAGGACAACAAAACTTTGAGTCTGATGTCCAAAGTGTGCGTTTCTATGTCACTCATCGCTTTGATTGTTTCTCTCATCATTTACTGCATATTTCCGTAAGTTATTTAAATTCCGTTTTTATTAATTGTAAGTGTTGAACTCAATATTTTAATACAATGGTTGTAAACCTACTACAACTACTAAACACCACATTGTAGTGAACAGCATATACATTTATTTGTCAAAAACAAGCACTGGCTAAAAGCGAACCTAAGTAAGAGAGTAAACAAAAATTAATGAATGTAATGTATACAGTTATTAAAACCTGATAAAAACAAGATGATTAAATGAAGTAAATAATATGAACAATTAACAATAATTGGAACTCACTAACATAATTTTATATCTTTATTTTTCAATACTTAAAACTGAAATTAAACATAAATGAAAACTTAATTATACAATTTGTTATAGACCTGCATTTTTAGTCGGTGATTTAAGAAAAATAACTAGGCCTACACACTATTTAAAATAGAGCGATAGAAATTGTATTAGTTTTCATAAAGATCGTACTTGTAAAATAAAAATAAAATAATCCACAATCTAGTAAAAAAACAAAATAAGAGGCTGAAGATTTAAAAACAGTTTCAAAGTGTTGACACGACAACGTTTAATTTTAATTTTGCCCATCCCTGAAATAATGGGCTTATTCGACTGGGTTCATTTCATTGACTATGATTTTTGATTGAGTATTATTTTCATTCGACAACAACAATAATCATTTTTTGAGCTATATGAAAAAGTGTCTCTGGCAAGATTTGAGCCTGCAGCCTCCCGCTTTAATGGCGGGAACCTTATGCAACAGAGACATGTGCAGATGTAACCCGCAGACAACTTCTCTTATACAACTAGCTTGAAGTTCATCACACATAGTGGAGTCATGTTTAAGCGAGAACTAGCTTAAACATTGTCGTAGCTAGGACAACATTATACTATGTACGGTATTTAATACCGTACATAGTATAATGTTGAGGTATAAATATTTATAGAAAAATATACATATGCATATTTACTTGTTTACTTTTAAATAGGGAACTATGGAAATCACTCCGCATTTCAATCCACAAAAACTTGGTCGTTAACATGATTTTGATGCAATCACTCTTTATTTTTGGGATCGACAAGACAGGCCACAAGGTAGGTGTCCTATTACTATAATGCATTGAGCATCATATCAGAATGTATTATCAGATTCAGATTAATTGTTTATTTGAAATAATTTGAATTATTTCCCTCAGCAAAACATCACAATAATAAAACTAGAATATTATATAAGAAACATTAGGTCACATTGTTATAAATTTATTACTATTACCGTACATTGTTATACAGGATTTTAATAATTATATATCACTATTGGCAATCCTTGGTCTATGTACATTATTGAATAAAATAAAAAATGAAATAAAGTGTATCCGTAAACCATTAAATATACTTAGGGAAAACATCAACAACTAACCAGTCATTGTCTGATGAAGATCTGTGGAGAACGGATCGAAATGTCACAACAGTATGTATATTTAATGGTTTGGCTCGGAAGAATTTTTCGATTCATACACCATAGAAACCAGATTAAATTATTTGAGTGTTATACAGTATGTTTGTTCGTTCCTCCGATTCTTCATTCTATTGCTGTTTGTGTGTCCGTTTCTCCGTCCATGCGCCGACAATCGACCTATAATATACATGTGGCGTAAAATCATTAAATTATCCGATTACCTGTAGGCCTACGTGTACATTCTACAAGTCATTTACCTTTCAGATCGTGTGTGCAGCTGTTAGCGTTCTTCTTCACTTTACTGCGCTGAATACGTTCACCTGGATGTTTGGTGAGGCGGTATACTTGCTTTTTAAGGTTTCCACATCAGCCCCCAGCCAACACAACCGACTTCGAAATTACATGGCTGTGTGCTATGGTATTCCCCTAATCATCGTTGTCATCTCTTCGGCTGGATTTACATCCGGATACACACACGGGAACAAGTACGTTACTGATTAATTTCTAATGTTGAAAACCCAGGGGTGGTGCGAGTGGGAGCAGGCTCCATCCGTGGGGACTTCTTCCCACCCTCTCGTGGGGGAGAAAAAAAAACCATTGTCATAGAGAAAAAATATATATGCATTTCCTACATGTTAGTAGACTCTAAATCGATGGAATAAGCCTTTGAAACCATAAACTGTCATCATTTTCGGGGTTCCCACCCCTATGAACCCACTTCGATCTCGTTTGACATCCGCCGGGGACATCAGACAACCCGTCGGGTGCGACCTCTCGCGTATTGTATTGTAAAAATGCATGTATTAACGGGTCAGTGAATCTGAAAGGCTTCCCACAAAAATTACCAACAGAATAGGATTTTGTAATTTCAAAGGATAACAAAGGCGACATTTCTATAGATGGACATACACAGTATACTGGGATATTTTTTAAAAAGTGACAACAATGATGGCTGTGTGTAACATTTTGACCTTTTTCAGTTGTTGGCTCAATCCAGAAAGAGGAATGATATGGGCATTCGTAGCACCAGCAATCTGCATTGCTATGGTAAAGACTGTTTTATGTGTACAATTTCATGTACACATTATTATTTGTATTTTATTTTATTGGATGGGGTTTGGAGAGCCACATTGAAAGTAAATAATTTTGATATTGGCAATCCGGTGCACCTGCTGAAAACATTTGTTTTGCTTTGTGTATTGTTTATTTAATAGTGGATATAATTTTTGTAATTTGTTAGACTGATACATTCTTTTATTTTAATATTTTTTATAATGTTTTGCAAAGGTTTGCACAACGTTTATGTAATAATCCTTATACAGGTACTCCATTTTCTCTACTTAATAACGAATACATTTACCTTAATACTGTAAACATTTTAATGGATTTTTCTCAAGGTTAACACTGGAATAATGTGCATTGTTTTGAGAATAATCTACAAACGAGCCGGTAATATGGTTGGTAAACCAGCCGCAGCGAGGAACAAATTTAAACAATTGAGGTAATTGTAATATATATAGGTCTGTTCATATATGTTACATAATGTATAATTGATGAAGCGCTATGCTCGAAACATCGTGTGATTTGGAATAAAATGGTAACATCGTACTTATCGCTTTAGCTTATTATATATAAACATATATGTATATAGTATATATAATATATATATATAATCAGATATAGTAGTTTCCTCATATTTCTCAGAGACATTTTTGATATAGGCCATTTGTTTTTATGGGTTTATACCATTTGCCTATTATTATATATATACACTACCTTTATTCGGCTCTTAGGGGGAAACTATTTTGTCTATGATTTTGCCTTAACGTCGCTTTAGTTTCCCCTCAGCGACACTACTTTCGCCTTAAGGTACTGTTTTTAACCCACTTCATTGTTTTAGTTTCCCAATATGGATACTTCTAAGCGTGTATATATATATCCAGCTTTTATCTACTTTGTTTATTCCATATTAAGTAGAACGTTTAGGATGCGCATCTTATTATACTTTCCATCTTTTATTAATACCTTATCATGTAGCTATAAGTTTAAACTTATTCCTACATGTTCTGATACTACCTTGGGTAACCATTTTTTGTTTTCCCACTATAATTTTCAATTGAAAATAATAATTAAAAAATTGCCATTCCGATACATAAATCTAGGCTATTTTATAACTTTAATTAAATTTTTAACAATACTAACTTTATTCCAGTCTACACTTCGCAAGGTCATTTTGACATCCTGAATGTATAGACTTACATCTATATAATACTTTAAATTTCTTTTCTATTGACAAATATTGATGCATTGTATGAAAAAAAAAAAAATATTGTACATTATTAGGATAAAATACAATAAGACCTATGACAAATACATCAGATTCATCACCTTCTTCTCTTATAGAAAAAAATTATCCCTATTTCCATAAAGCCGTCTGAAAGCTGCAAACTTATCAGACATTATTCAACAATTTTACTACAAAAGGCATTCTACATGGCTGTTCTGTTATGGCATCCTCCGTGGTTGGTTACACAATCACATAAGCCTCATTTCCGTAGTCAGCTAATTTCTATTAAACTCTAATTTTATTCTACAGAAAAACTACTCGTGGTACATTTATGCTGCTACCGCTCATGGGCTGCACGTGGCTCATCGGGCCGTTTACTGTCAATTCGGATACTGTATTCCTTGATTACGCCTTCAATGTTTTGAACGGATGTCAAGGGATCTTCATATTCGTGATTTACTGCCTCTTTGATAATGAGGTGAGATTGACTTATTTAATTGTTGATAATTATTTTGAAATAAGAACGACATTTACAAGTACCCTGTAGACAGTCCTTAATTAACTATAATAGCGTCAGCAATTGTGACTGTGACTTTTTGCAGCATTATTATTATTATTATTATTATTATTATTATTATTATTTTAATCAGAAAAAGATCTAATACAAAGCAAAAGTACATTACAAAGAATGTTAATTTCATGTCCACACACACTTTCTGTATAAATGTTTGTCATGTTCCCATATGGGCACACACGATGATGACATAATTACCAAATATGGGCATAATACTTTTTCACATAAAATGTGATAGAGTGTGGCGAGGGCTTTAGTAGACACTAATTGACCAAAAGACACTAAGCTTTCCAAGCCACTGTCATGGATAGGTGTGTACAGTGCGAACATTCATGAGTGACAAACAAGACACAAACGCCAATTCATTATTAATATTATTGTTCAAAAACTACATTAATTGGATTTTTCCTCCAAACTTTACGTTCGGTATTATGTTAATCACATCCTCCTTAACAATCGACAGCCACTTAACTTAATTAGGCCTACACATTTCATTACCATAATAATACACCACTTTTGTTAAATTGGAAAATTTATGATAACCTGACAACAACCATGGGTTGGGGGCAGCATTTCACGAACTAATGATTACTTAACTTTGTGGTATAACTAAGCTCGAATACTAGTTTCATAAATATATTGTTTAATGTTATTTCTTTTGAAATTATCCAACACTGTGCATCCATTGTAGTGGCTTTGTGACAGTACAGGCCTCTTTGCGATCGCCTTTACTTTGTAGAGCAAGAGCAACACAAAGGAAATATAAACATCGAGAGCTGCTACGGCTTCACACACAGTTCGCTTCGTGGCAGCAGTAAAGTTGACTTGATTAGGCCTACGTACCTTAGAAGCACAAAATTTGCCATTCATACTTGTCATCAACCATAAATCCATTTATAACACAAAATTAGTAACGAGCACAAATATATTGAAACAGAAAACGAAATGTTGCTTTCAAAATACAGCCGATAACATGGTCTAATATCTCTATACGTTTATCAATTGTTCATTTAAATCTACTAAGATCTGTATGCATTATGCATTTTTTCACATGATTTACTGTAAAATATATAATTTCATTTCTACAGACAAATGAGTGTCTTAAAAAACGATGGAAGAAAAATGAAGTAGGCCTAACATCTCGTACGGTGGAAATGACGCAAAACATGTGAATGCATGTGTAGCTTTTTTGGATAAGTGTTCAGTATACTGAACATAATTATAGTAGTTAAAGTAAAATGCACTATATTTTTAGATGATAATACTGTGTTCAAACAAACTTGTATGTGGTAAATCTAAATGCCAAAAGCACATTTTATATAGGCCTAAATGTGTCGCATTCGAGATCCACCTTATTGAAAATAACATAGAAGAGGGTGTATCTGATCGTTTAATTCATACGGCAATGGTGCTGTATTGGTAATATTGGAAGTAAAATACCTTATGTGTTTTTGAATGAAATGGATGATTGCGTATTAGCTTATAATGCCAAACACATAATGTTTTTGTTTCTAAACACAATGAAAAGCACTTCATAAAATATGTGAACTTGTAACTTAAATAGCTTTTCCTCATGCCGCTAAACGTAACAATTGTATATTATATAACACAATAACACACACACACACACACATATTTATATATATGATATTGAAGGAAGTTAGCCGTTAACACTGTTGAATGAATATAATATAAATCATCAAAGGTACATATACATACTGTGTCGTAATCACTAAGCAAACTTTTTTTGCCTTATTTTATGTAAACTGTTAACATTTTTGAGATTCAAACAAGCTTATTCCCAAAAACTAAATTACTTTTAAAAAGGCTTCGCAGACTATTGATCATATTTTAGTTCTCAAAAACTTAATTAATAAATTATGTAAATAATGCTGTAAGTCATATCTTTTATCTTTTTGTTTTGTCGATTTCTCAGCTGCGTTGCCAATATGGCGTAACGAATTATTGTTATATGAATAGATTTGTGGTACTACTTACTAATAATATTAATAGGCCTAAGTAGTGCATATTATGTAGTCCTCTGTTTTGTTTGCTGAAGAGCGCCTAATCATTTGAGACAACAGGAGTGTAACTTGAGTCCTCTGTTATTAAATTTATTAAATTTATTTACGAGCAATCAGCCAGCTCTTTTCGATAAAACATGGAATTATGCCTACTTTATGCTAATTGCAATTTTGTGATTATATCGGAGACAAGTATAGGCTTCAAAACTTGACTGATAAGCCTTCGCATTGGAAACCAGAAATAAATATAAACAAAACGAAAATGTTGACTTATAAATAAATACATTGTGTAATAAAATGCCTCCGACGGGATTCGAACCTGCGACCTCTCGCTGCAATGGCAAGCGTCATAACCATTAGACCACAGAGGCTTCATAGTAGAACCATGGACCTATTAATAGGTCCATGGTAGAACAGATTCAAATAACTGTCAGCTACATTGTATTACACAATGATGGTGCATCTTCTCGAGAATGCGTTAAGTACGGCTGGAAATAAATAGTAACACATACTAATAATCAAGATAGCCGTTAACACTGCTAAATTATATATAAATCTTAAAGAAAGGTAAATACAATGCTTGAATAAAGGACATGATAATACATAGTGTAGCAGAGCTCTCAACAAATGTTGTCCTGTAAAAATAAAGAAACATGTAAATTGTGGAAACAAATAATAGCATATGATATAAATCAAGATAGCCGTTAATACTACGGGCGTTGCAACCTTTACCTTGATGAGAAGATGTGCATCTTTAATGCAAATAAAGCTAATCTGTTAAATAAAATATCTGAACTAATATCCAAACAATAGAAAAATCTACCTACTACCTGATGATTGAAAGCTATATGTGCGAATACAGAGTTATATATATATATACGAAGGTTATATAAATAATGGACGATAAAAAAATAATTCTGAGGGCACTTAGATATACATTAGCTGTATGATGAATAGTAGGACGAATATTTAATTGTGTTAAATGAGCTTGTTATGAGTTAATTATTATGATTGACGCCCTGGTAATCATTTACCAAAGAAACAAAATGTCATCTAGATTTTGGAATAGGCTTCATAGTTATTTTCAATGTTGAATGCTACAAGAACCATCAATGATCAACATCCGCTTTAATACATTTCACAACAAATGCAATAAATGAGAACATATAATCAAAATATATGTTAATTGATGTTTACACATCATTTTTCACAGAAGGGTGTATTTGAATATGTATTGAGTAGCATTTATAGCAGATGGAGCAATGCCATAAAACCTTGAAGAGAAGCCCAATGGGCTAAATCTCGAGAAAAAGCCTATCTCGAATTGAATCCCCTCCCCCTCTTTAGTACCGGTTTACGTTTATAATAGAGTGGGCCTCTTGGCTACAAGCCATCTTTCAGATATCTTAAAAAAGGAAACCTTCAATTAAACTTGCGTGTTCGTGGGACATGCGCATAATTTTGTCCCTGTTTTGGTAGGTCATTTGTTAATCACTGTTAAAAAAATGTGTATGTAAATTATTATGTAGGCCAATAAATAGGAAGTGTTTTATATTTTTGTTATTATTTTTTGTAACTGCTTTATTATACTGTATAATGTTGTAATCATAATGTACGCTAAAAATGGTAATAGCAACACTGTTTATGAATATAGAGATGGATTTAAATAAATATCTATACACGTGTGGATGCATAACATTTATGTAAAGCATTTCTTCCTTTTCCTTGAACTTGTTGGTACCGGGAGTCAATAATATTTTATATTAATGTGTATGTAGGCCTGTTGATAAGAGAGGGGTACAATGGAGTGCTAACTTTATTTGGTCCATTGAAATCAAGCCATTATCGATCACTTTAAATTTAAAAAAAAGTATGACCCATGGTTTTTTCATCTAAATTATAAAAAATATTTTCATATGTAAAAATACAAAACTTGCATAACTTATATTACAAAAAAACATGACATCTGTCTAAAAATAATTATAATCAAAAAAATTCAGTTAATGTCAACCATGTTTCTATTATTTGTTTATTTTTATGGTTACGAACATATAAAATTATGTGCAGAAACGAATGCTGCAAAACAGGAAATTTCATTTTACCATTTCATTATACCCCAGTTTCTATCTTTAAACAGTGACAATAAAAGCTGTTAAAATTATAGTTAAACCATGATTATAGAGATTGGCTTTTCAGGAAACGCCTACGGCTCTCATCAGGGCTTAGGCACGCTGAACTGATTCAAGCATTTTTTTTTTAATTGTCTAATTGTACGAGTTCAACACACTATGTAATTTCCATTGTGTGCTTTGGGCACGGTGGTTTACCCAGAGCAGTGTATTGTTACCTACGAGTACCATAAGGTTCTGGTCAAACAAATTTGCGGTGGTGGTGATGATGTGATGGTATGATGATAATGATATTGGTGACGATGATGGTGTCTTGGTGGTGCTGATAATGATCAAGATGATGCTCTTGATAATGATGTTGATGATGATAATAATAATGAGTAACCTTACCGGGCAGCACAGAAACAAAGGGACGGTTAGGGGCGAAGAAAGTAATTGATCGAGTTCCTAGTACAGTAATATCAAAAGCCCTGAGCATCTTATATTATTGAAATGGCGCTGTATAAAACTACACCACTACCACTACTACTACCACCACCACCACCACCACTACCACTACTACTACTACTATTATTATTATTATTATTGTTATTGATATTATATTTTCACATGTAATATGTTAAAGATCTAAAATATTATTTCCTAATATTTTTAAAGAAAATACTTCATTAAAGAAGCATGCATGATGATATGAACGTTACAATATGAAACTGGACTGCAGAACATGGGATGCAAGCAATTTGTTATACTTTATGGCCCAAAGGTGAAACTCTGAGATACTGTGACCGCAGCCCGACTGTTGGCCGCAAAGAACTTTAAAGGTTTTTAGCAATTCCAAATTAATTCTATTCAATTTTTTATTGTACTACACCACAACATCAGGACACTGTATACATTCGTTATAAATATTGCGACCATAAGATTGATTTAATATTTTGCCAAAAGAAGACACCTTTTCACTATTTTTCGATTATAGATGATCTTAAAGTATTTCCAGCTTGTGTAAAATCATCACAAAAGAAATATGGTGCGCCAAGACTTGCCCAACGGATTAATGATCTAGTTTGTATTGTGTTATGTTTATTGATTCCCTCTGTATGTTTAATTTGACTGTTGGTTGATTGTGCATTGTTACAATGATTGGTCTATGTTTTAAATTGATTGGTTATGTTTGGTTAAATGAATTATTCATTGATTATTCTATTTAACCGTTTAACTCAGTCTTAAGCCATTCAACTGGTTGAAAATGATTTTATATGTTTCGAGGCCGATATTCATATACAGTATTCCGGATCCGGTATTTAAAAAACTTTGAGTGTTATGTGTACATATATGTATGGTATATATACACATGTGTATATGTGTGTGAACGGTATGTGTGCGTGTATGTGTATGTGTATATATATATGTATATGTGTATAGATACTTAAACAAAAATAGTTTAAAGAGTAAAACTCTGATGTTTTTTTTGGTTTTTTTTTATTATTCTAGTGTTTAAATTGTTTTAGTTTTTCTTTTTGTTTTTTTAATTTGAAGGGAATTGACTTTCTTATGGTTAAGAGTACAGTATTGTTTTGGTTCTAGGATCCCCTGGGTTTTTTCTCTCGACAAAATCGAGACTTGGTTTATAAATCATTGTTTCACGCTGTAAGTAGCAAGTGTACTTGCTGTTGGATGTTAAGGAAATTAAAAAAAATGTACATGTTAGGATAAATCAAAATATGTATAGTAACAAAATGTGTATAAGAGACAATATATATATAGGCCTATATATACAATAAAAAGCACTTCATAAAATATGTGAACTTGTAACTTAAATAGCCTATAATAGTGTATAACTGAAATAGATAATACAGTGCTCAACTATATAGGAACGTGATGTTATAAATCAAATGCATACATAGTTCAACGAAAGTTCCTTATAGTTGTATAAAAAAACAATATTACACTTTGATATAAGTGTAAACGTTTTCTTAAAATATTAAATTCATGTAGGTTTACATCAGTAAATGTTTGTTATTAAAGGAAAGGAAGGAAGGCAGTGTAGTTATGAGTATTCATCTTAGATAAACAATTGAAAAGGGCTATTACACTATATATATATATATATATATAAATGCTTTCGACAGGATTCGAACCTGCTCAACCATGAACTAATGGTTATGACGCTCGCCTTGATAGAGAGGCCACAAAATGCATTAATCTAACTTAAGTATAATAATTTCCCCAATATGTGAATATATACCACAGTGGTACAATTACCCTTTTTTAATGTTAGTATTAATGTTTTGAGCAGTCATCGGTTGGTAGGTTCAGTTGATTAGCGGCAGGGCACTTAGATGTACATTAGCTGTGCGATGAATAGTAGGAAGAATATTTAATTGTGTTTGATGAGTTTGTCATGAGTAAATTATTGTGATTGATGTCCTAGTAATAATTTTTTCAAAGAAACCAAATTGTCAAATTTTTGGAATAGGCGCAATAGTCAATTTTTTTTTTATAGATTTTTCGCAGAAGGATATTTATTGAGTAGAATTTATTGAAGATGAAGCCTCTCAGCTACAAGAATGTCCACCTTTCGATTATCCTACAGAAAAAAAACTTGTGTTTGTGAGACATGCGCGTATTTCTGGCCCTGTTTCGGTTAATCAGTTGTTAATCTGGTTGACACCCCGGAAAGGCTCATTGTTAATCAAATGTGTATGCAATTTTAATTATGTATACATGGGAAGTTTTCATGTTTGTATTAATTTCTGTAACTGTTTTATTATTTAATGTTTTATTCAAATTGTACCAAAAAATAATGTTTTTAGCAAAACTCTTTATGAATATAGAGATAAATTTGAATAACTTTCTATGTCTCTTTGTGAATACATAGCATTTTTGTCAAGCAGTTAAGACTTTTCCATGGCATAAGTTATTTGTGATCAGTAATTATTATTATCTATTTATAGAGGTTCATATTGTATATATATATATATATATATATATTGAGGTTCCACGTGTGTTTCAGTACGAGAGCAAAATGATATAGGAAACGAATATCATGTATAGACTTCAGAATCACTTTATTGGAGAAAACAAATATTTCGACCTATCCTCGGGTTACCGTATATAAATAATGGATGAAAAAATAATTCTGAGGGTCACAAAATTCATTAATCTAATTTAAGTATAATAATTTCTAGTATGTGAATATATACCTCAGTGTTACAATACCCTTTTTTAATGTTAGTACTAATGTTGTGAGCAATCATCGGTTGCTAGGTTAGTTGATTAGCGGCCGGGCACTTATATGTACATTAGCTGTGGGATGAATTGTAGGAGGAATATTTAATTGTGTTTGATGAGCTTGTCCTGAGTTAATGTTAATGATTGACGTCCTGGTAATCATTTGCCAATGAAACACAATTGTCATCTAGATTTTGGAATAGTCTTAATAGTTAATTTCAATATTGAATGCAACAGGAACCATCAATTATCAATATCCGCTTTAATACATTTCACAACAAATACAATAAATAAGAACATATAATCAAAATATATGTGGCAAAGACCAGCCAAACCAGTCACTCGTCGCAAATCGTGTTTCAGAGAAAATGGCCAAAACATGCTAAAATGTCAAACTTTAAAAAATCTATTTTATTGCACTAAACTAACCTTTATATATCTACACACCATCCTATGCTGTTATCTTCTCCATTTTCAATGTTAAAACAACACAATTTAAAGATTTAAAGATAGTTTCTGCATGGGAAATGCCTTAAAACATAAACTTTAACGGCTGATTTCTCATATTGTTCTTTAAACAGCTGTGTGGTTAAACGTTTGTAACTTCATAATGAAATGTCCGATTTGAATGATTTTTTTAGCATTTTATAGCTATTATTTTACTATCAAACACTGTATTAATAACACAAAATCAATTTTTGCGACGAGTGACTGGTTTGGCTTGTCTTTGCCACATATGTTAATTGATATTTACACATTTTTCACAGATGGGTGCATTTGAATATGTATTGAGTAGCATTTATACCAGATGGAGCAATATCGTAACACCTCGAAGAGAAGCCCAATGGGCTAAATCTAGAGAAAAAGGCCACCTCGAATTGAACTGTCCCCCCACACCCCCGCCCCACCCTCAGCTTCTAAAAGTAGTCCATCTGAAAAGAAGCCCATGGGTTTCAAGAAAGCATAGCTTAGTTTATACAGTAGTTTAGGTGATTTATGCCAGTTAATACATTCCATTATACAGACTGATGGCCCTATTTAGTGTTCATAGTAGGCCTAGCGATGGGAATTGAACCACCAGATTAGCCGACTGAGCTAAGCTGCTCTATATATAT